>NW_005187538.1:1330160-1332774 GCF_000239375.1 Pundamilia nyererei | reverse complement strand
ATCTTGTAATGCAGACACCCATTACAAAAGCCAATCTTTTCCCCACCCACGTTGGCAGACTTATTATCATCCAGTTTTATTGAACAAATTTCAGCATTAATTTGAAAATTAGCAACACTGGTGCTGCAATAAGGCTCAGGACCGAGAACTCCGGAGGACCGTTGTCGACGGCCTAGACCAGGGGTGTCAAACTCAAATACACAGTGGGCCAAAATTCACAACTGGAACAAAGTCGCGGGCTAACATTAATATTTATTGAAATATATTTATTCCTCCAGATATAAGAATGAATCTTTTCTTATGGACTCAAACACGTTTTGCTGAAAAACTGAATATGGAACAAGCAAAGCTTAATACTAAACAATATATATATTAGCTGTATAATACCAGTAGGCCAGCTCTAATAATAATTTGGTTTGGCTTCGCGGGCCAAATGTAATTAGGCTGCGGGCCAAATTTGGCCCGCGGGCCAGAGTTTGACACCTATGGCCTAGACCCTAGACTATTAATACTCAGTGTTTTTTGGGGGGTTTTTTGAACAAAGATGTTTCTGTTCATTTCAATACCATGTTTATGTCATTTTGCTACTGGAGTACAAGAAGAAGAAAAAAAAAAAAGCATTTCTAGAGAGCAGTTTGCATCCAGAAAAAGAAAGATCTACAAACATGATGTAAATACTCATGAGCCTTAAGATGCAAGCCAAGGAGATTTCCAAGCATGACAGATCAGTCTGCCTAAGAGCGAGGACGGGAGACACACCAGTCTACACTGATGCTGCTACTCAATGTATTTCTAAACAAGGCGACAGCTGTTGGAATTACAGATGCAGTTCTACACCAAGGCGAAGCTTAAACTACAGGCTCACAGAGATGAACATCTAGGTTCTAGCACACACTGACCCTTGTGCCTGCCTCTAGGTCTAGTCCATAGACAAGAGTGGTGGCAGGGACCTCAGTGCCTGGGGCCCTGCGTTGGCCTCTCCTGTGACCAACACTGCTGGTGCTGTGGCATGTGGCCGGAGTCCGGCTCCTGCATTGGGGAGTCCCGGTGAACCTATTCTGGCTGCCTGAATCTACAGGGAACCTCTGCTCCCACCTAGAGATGCTGGAGGCTACTGAAGAATAGTCAGAGGAGGATGGTGTGGAGGTGGGGTCCTGAAACACCCTAACTCTGGCTTTATTTTGGTGGGAAGGAGTTTGGCTGAAATCCTGAAAGGGATGAGGTATTGTGGATGTTAGGTGCTCCAGATTAACACAAATTCACAACAGAGCAACAGACAAAGTAGAAAACAAAGTGATGTAACCAGTAAGCGTATACATGTCAGGATTCCTGTTCATGATTTTCACAATGATTAGAAACATGCTGATTCAATCGGGTTGACAGAATGATTAGGTGCACATTGGCGAAACATGCAGCATCAGCAAATAACTCACAGGAAGTGGTGATGGAGAGGGAGACCTCTTCTGTTGGATGTTTCGATCTCTCTCCCTTGAGGGCCTCTCGGGCTTCTCTGGACGCTCAGTGGGAGCGCTGCCACCGCTGCTGCTCTCCGTCACTATGGCCTTCAGCTGCTTCAGCTTCTCATCCTTTACCCACAGCTTGTTCTGCATCTCCAGCTGCTTTGCGTTCACCCGTCTCTCCTAATCAGAAACCATGGACAAGAAAATATTTAAAGTCTTATTTGATCGTGTCATATCTAACAATTGGAATTACAAACTTACATGAACGATCTGAGGGACATTACAAAGTGGAGTTTAGTATAATTACATTGCACTGTTCATGTTTTGGTAGATTATGTGGGTTAATCTCCGTGTGTACCCATACAAATGTTTCCAAACAGTAGGGCTCTCAATGCATATTTGAAATGCAATTGTAAAATATAACTTATAATTGTGCAAATTAACGTTTGATTGCAGAAAAATTATTTACAA
The DNA here is from genome assembly GCF_000239375.1 of Pundamilia nyererei. Taxonomy (NCBI): domain Eukaryota; kingdom Metazoa; phylum Chordata; class Actinopteri; order Cichliformes; family Cichlidae; genus Pundamilia; species Pundamilia nyererei. Next base: position 1,330,843 of record NW_005187538.1, on the reverse strand, counting down.
TACCTGATATCCTAATGGCTCAAAACAGTGAACAACTCCACTTACACACTCCTTCTCCCACTTTAGTCTGGTGTCCGTCACTGCGCCCTGCATGCGCTGCTCCATGCGCTTCCTCTCTGACAGCTCGCTCTGTAGCCTGTGCTCCCGGGTCTCCAGCTCCTGCTGAAGTGCACGTTTGTCCTGCTCGTACATGTCCGTCGTCTTCTGCAGGATATCGATCTGAAGACGAGCAGCGTACACAAACAGTTAAATGCAGGCCATTATTTAAAAGAAAATTAACTGAATGCACATTTCCAAGAACATGTGTTTTGTGTCAGTTGTAGAAAGAAGACAGCACCTTATACTCCAACGTTTTGGACTTTTTCTCCAGTCGTTCTATCTCCGTCTTCTGACTGAGAATGACTTTGTCTTTTTCATTCAGTTTGCTCTGTTGATCGTGAAGGAAGTAATCCTTTGCACTGAGCTGGCTGTCAAACTGCTGCAGCATGGATTTCACTGTATTAGCTGTAGGAAGAAGCACACTGATATTAACAGATGTAGATTTATATTTATTTTTAAATAGAAATGTTACTTGTTTGTGAAAACAAAAACAATCTATATCACAGAAAAAAGATTTAGATACTGAAAACACTCAGACTGATGCATCACTGCTGTACCGAATAAATCTGCTCTAACAGCCTAAT
>NW_005187538.1:1284044-1327797 GCF_000239375.1 Pundamilia nyererei | reverse complement strand
CCACTACGGAGGACATTTTTTAAACACTTCAATACTATACTAAAAAGGTTAGAATTAAGCATACTATGTTTTAATGTGTTATTAAGAGCCTTATCTAAAATATGCTAACATTTATAGCCAAAAATTGCTCAATGAAAAGTTTTATGCACTTACTTTTGTTCTCCCCATAAAATGTGCTTGCAGCGATGGCCGCCATGTTCCTTGATTAAAAAACTCAAGTTCCCAAAGGCCCACCCCTTTACATTTGGTATCATTGGAAAACCCTAAATGCCCTCTGTAGATTCCAAAAGGAGGTAATTCTGTAGTATGCAGTGGATGGGAGATATTCAGGTTTAGAAAGGTCCTCTACAGAGGACAAATTTGCATTGCTGGTAGTCAGGAGGATGTCTGCAGGAAGCTCAAAATTGTTCTGCTGTACATCAGCAATCCCAGCATGGCACAAACATTGTAAAATCTAAGTCACTGCTCTCCATTTACATGCAATATAGAAACTCTTTTAAAGCTTATATTTTACAAAAAAAATAATTTCAGATTTCAATTTATATGATGAGTTTTCCCACTTTGCCTCATTCCATTCTTTTAATTAGCTTTGGCCTGCCCAAAAAAAGATGGCAGCATTTCTGGATTATGTTCAAATATGGCTGCTTCTTTGCATGATAGGGCTTTAAACTGGATCTGTAGATGGCAGTGAAAAGTTGTTCTGAGCCTCTGCAGGGATTGTAACCACATAATAATGCCCATTTTTAATCCAGTGCCTTGTAGCGGCCCAGAAGTCATGGTCATCCAATACTGATTTTCAGCCCTATACCCTGCGCACAGAGATTCTGAATCTTTTGATGATATCAGGTACTGATGATAATGATATTCAGCCCATCTTTACTTTTTCAGCCAAATATCATAATTAGTTGCAAAGTCTTCCTCCAGCTGGTTGTTTCTAGTACCACTTACTTTATTGTTTTTTACATTTTACTCAGCATCTGTACTCTTTTCAAACTCATAAGAACTGTTTGATTTAAATATTTCACCAATTTCCATCATAAGAAAAAACAAACACACAGACACAACACTGTTTAAAATGTTTCAACACATTCAAGTTCTGACTTCTACTCACCCTTCCAGAAGACTTCAAAAGCTTCCTCTGTTGATTTTACCTCCACCTCTGTGCAGCCAGCCACATACATGTTATGATTCTGATCTTCTCGTAGAATTTTAGATTGAGGTGGTCTACAACAAATTCAAAATATTTCTAAGCAAGCACCAGTGAGGTAACGCAATTACATGTTGGTATAGTAAGCAAAGCAGCAAAAGCCAGATGCCAAATAATTGTTAGCGCCATTATTTAAATAAAAAAAATAAAAAAATGCAATCTAGGAAGACATACACATTCATTTAGGGGTACAGACACATGCACACAGCATTTGCACAAAAGCAGCTTGAAATGTTTAAAGACACTGTTTCCTCTACAGAGACAGAGAGCCAATTGATTACAACGGCGGGAGAAAAAAAAAAAAAAAAAAAAAAAAACAAAACTGTAAGCTACACCTATGCTACAAACAGACGACTGGATTAATGGGAAGGGAATGCACTGATTACTTAAACAACTTATCAGCTACAGCCAAGTTATGCCTATGAAAAACAGTACTGTGTAATGCTATTTTACTGGCCACATACACATACTCATTGCTCCGCACAGGCGTGCTTCCCCCAAGCCACCTAACAAAAAACAGGGTTTTTACAAGTACAATTTGGTAGCTTTGTAGCTTTGTACACAGAGCTTTTTAACAAGACGTTATGTTTCAAAAGCATATGTTGATTTCTAATCTCTTACTTTGGTCTGATCGGGTCATACGGAGCATCTTCAAGGAGATCGTAGATGTAGTTGTTGTAGATCTCAGTGTAGGAAACAAACACACTGTAACAACCGTCTTCATCCACATTCTCTGATTTACAGGCCTCATCTGGACTGATCATATCTGCAAATTCCGGGTCAGGCTTCTGCCTAAAAAAAAGAAAAGAAGGTAAAAAGTAACCCAACAATGAAATGCAAACTTTAAACTCAAATGTCAACAGTGCTCGTGACCACCATGAAAGTATAAAGTGCAGAGTGGACTAAAATGACTCCTTAGCTACCTAGAAGATGGCGTTTTGGGCACTGCCTGCTGACTGTCTCGCTTCTGCCTCTCGAGGAGAGCATCAACTTGACTCTGGATCTCCATGCCATTTTTATCATCTGGTTTGAACACCTGAAGAGGTTTAAAACAAATATTCGGTAATTTCAGTAAATGCCTCACTCTGCAAAAAAACAAAACAAAAACAAAACTGTTCAGTCTTACAAATCTTTTAGCCTGAAAGGGTCCGATGCTGTTGAAGATCATGTCTAGAGAACGGGGGAGAAGACCACCTTCCCCAGGTGAGCCAGTCATAGTGAAGGTCTTACCACTTCCAGTAACACCATACGTAAACAACAGACCTGTGGTGAACGTAGGTAGGATATTGCAACATCACAGTAAAGCAACTCTCACAGAGACTCACACAGAAAACCAGCACGGCAAACTAGCAGTAATCTTTTGGCAAGTCTTCAAAGTACACATTACACATGTCACGTGACTTACCATTTTTACAGTGAATTAGATCCTCTACCAGCGGCTTGGCAACATCCTCAAACAACTCCAACTGAGTGGTGTTAATACCGAATACTTTCTTAAAGGAGTACTGTGTCTGAAAGGTAAACAAACAAGAACATACATCAATGGTATTAAGAAGAATAGAGACAATAATAGCAGTTATTATAATGTATGAAATCGCTGTCGAAAAAAGTCTTTGGTAGCAGCTTTCAGGTATTTGCTGGGTTCAGTATTGTTTTGTGATTTTCAGCACAGTCTAACAGTGACAAACTGAGCTCATGAAAAGGGGGGGGGGGAATACTAATCAAGTATGAGTGGCCAGCTTGTTTTACATTTTTATAAAACACACTTACCTCCTTGTATTCCCCATTTCGGTTAGCTTTAAGGCCATCAGGAGCATGCAGCTGAATGGTGGTGCTGCTGATCATCTCAACACAGCATTCTTCATCCTCTGATCCAAGGGGCCGTATACGGCAGTACACCTACAATAAATGTTGTTTTTTATAAAAGCTCATTGTTTGTCGCCCACGCAGGACCAATTTGTCTGGAGACCCTACTAGAAACAAAACCCCTGTGATCACTGGAACACATAAAGCCCTCCACCATGATGGAGGGTAATTCACGGACATATATGGATTTGAAGTCTGTCTGTGAGCTTAAAACGGACAAAATTATTCAACAGGACTGTAACTAACAATTCTTTAGACTAGAAGATTTTAAGTCAATCAGTCACATGATTAACTGTTTAGTTTCTGAAACCCCAGAACACTGGGAAAATGTGTCAAGCTTTTCTAACTCAAGTCCAAGTAACAATCCAGTTTGCCATTTTGCTCAGTTAACAGTACAAATCCAAATATTCAGTTTACTAACAAATACGATAAGCAAGACAACAAATCTCAACAGTTAACTGGCATGGTCATAACAAAGGGCTCAAAAAGGTTGAAATAAGTCACCTTTTTCTCATTTTTGTTTGAAAAACAGCAATTATCTGTCACAAGCACTGGCAGCTGTAAAGAACTACATCGATCACCTTGTCTTGTCTGTGTTTACACAAAGCACTAAACTACAAAAAAAGAGGATTTGACAGTAATGGCTTCTCCATTAATTATACTTTAGTTTCATGAATAATGAGTAAATAAGTTCACTTACTCCCACAGGATCTCTCTCTGTGTTGGACGCCTTCTTTGGCCCAGGCCTCCGAGGAGTCTTCCCTTTGCTGGAAGTGTCAGTACAACACCAAACACATTATTTAGTTACGGAATAACCGACCTATCTTAACGTGTGTGTGTCTTGTGCGGTATTATGTAGAAACAGACGTGTGCTTAAAGTGCCAAACTACACAGTTAGACAGGGTAGGCGGAAGGTTAAAAAAAAACTGTCAGTGAGGGTCTGACGTGTATGATGAATGGAGTCTTCTTATGAATGGAGTCTTCCTATGAATTACGCTAACTAGCTAGCCAAGTTAGCTTCTCACTCGCTAACCACGGTAACGTAATTTTATTCCTTACTCGATATTATATTTTGAACGTTAAGCAAACCGAAGTCACGCTACCCTTTAGGTTTAAAAAAAAAGTGTAGGAAACACTGTCAGAAACAGCCGAGGAGTTGAATCTGAGCTTGGAAGCCAGTTGAGCAGTTACCAGACGCTTTTAGTTACGCGGCGATAATCTCAAAGCCCCCTTTTCAGAGAACAACCGTAAACTAACGTCATTTTAATACGTCTCTCATTTATAATGTGCTACCTGTTCACTGTTAGACGTGTAAACGATGATAATACTGACCCCGGTCTTTGCATTGTTTGTTTTGTGAACACCCTCTCCGCTGTTCTCACGAGCGCCTCTTTTCGATTTGAAAATTTCCCTCTTGTAAACGTTCTTCCAAAAATCTGAACTTCCAGCCAATCTCAATACTCTGCAGCGGAAGTCCCGCCTCCATCCTCTCCCCCTCCTAACTCCGTTACTAGCTCTGGATCAAACAGACAGGTCCGAAACTCTGGTAAGCTGTATTTTCACAAGTTTAGCATGACTTTCCTCTTCATTCCTATTTTTTAGAGCAATGTCGTAACATTTAACTTCTGTTTTATTGCTGAACTTTGAAACTAGTAATTAACCTTAATTAAATTACACCTGAGACGTTAAAGAAGGGGGACTTGGGTGACAATATATTAGAGTGACTATTTGGGGAAATAACTCGTTTTTCTAATTAATCTGCAATTAATTAGTTCGACAGTTTATTTTTTCCAACACTTCAGTGAGTCGTCTAAGCGTCAGACACCTGCCTGATCTCCTGTATTCTGTTACATTTTATACCCAATGCCCCCCCTATTTTAGTGCAATCTGTTTATTTGGTTGAAGAATTACACAAACGGTAGATAAAGGTTGCATTTATATTGGAATATATTGTAGTAGGCCTCACTGGGTCTCTTTATTATGGAAAAATGTTGACACGATGCAAACTCCTTTCGGGTACTGGCATTATAAGGGTGACCAGATGTTACAATTTTGTGGGACAGCACAGCATTTTGGTCCCCTCATTCCACCCTCTGAGTCAAAGTCTCTTATTTTGATTGGCTGTAGTATACAAAAATTAGCAGTACATGGCAGACACTTTTCTAAAATTTGGCCTTTAATGGCTGTGAAGAAAGCAGAAAGGCTTTCTTCATGGGTCATTTGCAGGATAACATGTCATTTTCTGACCAAAATAAATATGAATATCATGGAAGTTACCACATGTGAAATGCAACAAGACTGGAAAAGTGCTTATAAGTGTGTGAAGTCAGTGAAAGTCAGTTTCCAGTGCTTTTCCCAAGTTATCATTGTTTTCAGTTTCACACAGGAGAGGATCATGATATGGAGTGACCAAATAGTACAGGTGGGATACAGTGTGTGGTGGGGCGTGGCCTGTGGTGCCGTGCAGAGGAGGCGGACGCACCTGCACGGCATCCGCAATCACGCCCCGCCGAATTAAACATTGTACTGGGTCCTGTGGTTGGCGTTGTTGTTGTGGTGATGTTGAGCGGGCAGCGGGAGAGCTGCAGCTCTACGTGTATTGTGAACAGCAACCATCCAGTATTAATAAAGAATGGTTAAAATGCCACTGGGTCTGCCATGGTTGTTTACACAGTGTTATTGCAAACATTCCCAGTTAAACATTGGCAGTATACATTTATTCAATAAGAAAGTTAATGGATAAATCATTTTTACATTGTATAAAGTTATAAAATGAGCTTGTCACTGAAACCTGCCAAATGTTGCCATAAGAGGGAGTCAGTCTACTATAAGTCTGTTTGAATGGGTCCTTGGAAATCACCTATCTGTTATTGGGCACAAAGACAGAAATCCACGTTTAGCTCTCACATATGGAAAAGAAATAGAAAAAACTTATAAAAGACTTGCATCAGATGTGGCCTACTTCATATAGTGAATCATATAAGGCTTATATGATTTACTCAGGAAAGTGGTCACTTTCATATATTATTTTACTAAGTATCCAAAACATACAAGTTTCATTTATATAATTTTTCTAGGGATCTTATATCTGTTTTCACTCTTGTATGCTTTTCATACAAGTTTCACACAAGACAGATACACACTTTATAAGATTTATATATATCTTTTCCATATGGGTTATGCTCAGTAACAGTCCTGTTCTATCGGTATATAACCAGAAAACAACCAACTGACAGGCAGTTGAGTCGAGTCCCCTCGAGTTGTGCAGACTGATCAGAATCAGAGAAACTTTGTTAATCCCAGAAAAGAATGCTACTGTGAATTGTCACAGCAGTATGTGTGGGTCTGACCCAAGTGGATGAACTAAAGAGAGTGATAGCAGCAGGAAGGAACGAACTCCTGCGTTGTTCCCTCAGACAGCAAGGTTGAAGGAATCTGTTGCTGAAACTGCTCTTCAGATTGTCCAGTGTGTTATGAAGAAGGTGGGAGTCATTTTCCATGATTGCCAGCAGTCTTGGCGACATGTTGGCATGTCTGCATTTCGAAATTAGACAGCAGTGGTTGGCAACCCTTTGAAAATCTCTCTGAGAGTGATTCCAGCCAGTCTAACTCAGGCTACAAGTGTTTGCAGAAAAGTTGCCTCTTATCAGACGACCTGTGCAATTACCTTGGGATCAAAAGTGGTTGTGACTGTAAAACATCCACAACCTCTGGGTAACCATTTAGTCACCACAAGTTGCAATCAGTGTTAGCAGGCCATTTTTTGTAGATGCAAGCAAGGTTGCTGTCCTGCTTTTGCTCACATGACTCCGCCCATATGAATACTATGTATTCGGCCCTCACATTTGACCTGCATAGCTTACATCTGTTTATTCTTTTAGGTTGGACACTCCAGGCCTCACATGTCTCACACTCATACTCATATATTTCTCTCAGACAAACAAACTGTTTGTCCCACATTTAGTTTGTTGGGATCTGGTCACCCTGTTATAGGATGTAAATACTTGTAGGATAAACACTAATGTGCCAGCATTATGCAACAGGATGCTCCTAATTAAAATAAAAGGGACACAGACAATCGTAGTTTACAGTTTATATGAAAAACTCATAATAAATAACTTTGTTCTTAAATACTCTGTTTTGTAATCCAGGAAAATGTAACACCAGAAACATCAGACATTCTGAGGGAAATAAATGACTCAGAGGACATCAGCTCTGTGCTCAGTGACCACACTGTCAGTCTATTAAGCTGAAGTTTAAACTAAAAAAAAACAACATCTGATCTCCCTGAACAAAACTGCTTCATTTGTTTGATGTGCATTATTTGACTGATGTCACATTTAACTTAACGGCAGTCATGAGAAACATGAAAAGGCACATTGTCAGTTCAGCATCAAAACCTGCAATTGAAAGGGAAAAAACGGTATTTTACATAGTTTTTGTTCCCTGCAGTCTCTTCATACACCACAAGTGTGGAAATCGGAGAAGCGAAAAGATAAACACACATGCGCTGCCTCGTAATGTAGCTAACCTGCTACATTTGTAGCTTCATGTAGAAACAGGTTTCCTCAGAAACATTTAAAAGTCGTTACATATTATGAAACTTAACAAACACGTTGTTAATTTTCATGCTATGTTTGTGTACCTTGCACCTATATTTTCAGCCTATCAGCACAGCAGCAGGCATCTCATTGATAATTAAAGGCCAAATGCAACCGTGATTCATTTAAACATCATGTCAGTTCCTCATCTGGTGCACCCTTCACTATGTTATACCATTTATATTACCCATAATGCAATTTCTTTAGTCTTGGGACCATATAAAGTGTATGATTTGGATGAGTTAAAGCCCTTTAAACCATGACCAATGAAGCTGGAGGTTCAGCTGTGGGGGCAGAGTTTGTCTTTCTTTGGTCCTCTACTGTACTTCTTGTCTTTGCAGACTGGGCCCAAGAGGAGAGGTAGGCTGTAGAGGAAGATGACAACCAAATTTAACACCACACAAAGCAGCGCCGGACCCACTGAGTTGGCAAATGTGATGGGGATTGAGTTTTCCACGAGCCAGGAACGGCGTATCGTCATGTCCTGCTCCATGGCCTGCATCTGGAAGTGGGTGCCGAGGATGGCGCACACATGGAAAAGCTGATGGCTGTGACCTGCAGAGGGAGCAGTTGATATGTGTTTGTTAAAGGAAAGAGGTAGACTGCAAACGTTCAGCACTGAGCAAATGATTCACATTGGAAACACAACATTAACACAGGATATGTGAAAAAACAGAGGTGATTATGCATTATTGTTGTAGCACAGCAGAGAGAATACTTTTTAATATCCACTTAATAAAGTGCAGTGCTGGAAAATGATTAAGTCAAACTAGTCAAACATTTGTTCAATGCTGGTTTGGTTTATAATTGAAGGATGTTTTTCCGTTGGAACTCTTTATGATCTTTTTGTCACTGATTAATTACCCCTTAGTGTTGGTGAATGCTTATTAACCTCACCTTAGGATCAGAAATTAGCATTAAAATTCACTTTATTTGAAGTACAAAAACCATAAAGACGTGAAAGTCACAGACTTATTCCAAAAAAATAGCCAAAACAAATGACTTATAATAAATAGTACATTGACCATTCAAAAAGGCTAAAAAAATTTCATGCTGAAGGAAAAGACAAGAAATGCAGCACAATACAGCGATGCAGAGAGCATTTTTAACGTAATCTTTGCCAACAAAGAGACAGTAGTTAAAGTTCTTTCATGGATCTCTGCTTTCAGTAGCTTGTAAATGTCTCCTTTGTCTGTCTTCCTTTTAGTGCTGAGCAGGTTGTGTACAGTGGTTTACTTTGGGGGTTTTTGTGAAACACTATGTACAGCTAAGAGGAACCGGCGATAACGCTCTATCAGTAAACAGGCCGAAAAAGCTAAACATGCTAATAATTATAAAGAGTGCTCGTCAGATCTGGTTTACCTATGAAGTCGAAGCTTCCGGGTGCCAGGCGCTCGGGTAAATGGGTGGCAAACAGAAAAGCAGTGAGAAAAGCCAGGGTGATGTGGTAGTAGTGGAGGATGTTGGTAGCGTTATCTGTACAGCCCTCCCCTTTACACAGGAACACCTGCGAACACGACAGCACAATCGCTTTTAACTTCAATGGTTAAATAGCCGATGACTGTTTTTTACTTTAACACCCCAAAATTTCTTAATGAGGGTCAAACTCTCTGCATCTGCCAGTGGAGCTGCTTTCATGCCATAAACGCAGATTGAGAAAAAAACAAGAGTATTTTTTCACATTTATGATATTTATGATATTGTTTTCATCATAAATGTTAAACGCATGTATCTAAACAGGGAGCTAATTGGTTGTAAAGTATTCAGGTGGGTTCCAAACATGAGCAATTGGCTTCTGCTTTGTAAGTCTTTCAAAGAAAATACTCGGCTCCTCTTGATATACACTGAAGGGGTTACGTCATTTTATAGAAGGTTACCGCCTTCAATAAAAGGAGTTTATTGTTTTATGATATAATAAAATATTTTCTTCAGGGGTTAGTGATTTTTATCTGTTTATTATGCCCTTTTCTGTAGTAGCTGTGGATTTTACCATGTAACATACATAATTTTAGATTATTATACCAAGGATGCAGCAATATATTGAATATGTATTGGAATATTAGCCCCGTACTATATAGCTTCTGTGTAGCCATCTACTGATGCTATTTGCCAACGTTTTTCTGTTGTTTCGCGTCAGTGTTTGCTGGCTAAACTTTCAAAGGCAGTGTGATGATAAAATTAACTTCTGCATAACTTGTGTAAGGGAAATAATTGTTATTTTTTGTTTATTTAAAGCAGCAACAGCTTTAAAGTTAAATCTGAGGTAGCGTTGATAGCTAAGTTATACAAATGGAAGTGGAACATTGAGCGCCAGGGTCAAAAACCCTTAAAAAATGCTGTGTTTTTTGGTGTAGCAAAGAAGTTTGAAGATGATACTCGCACAGAAAATTACAAACACACACATGCTTTCAGTCTGTTACCTATTGTATGGTTACCTCTCTAGAACTAACCGCATATTTTGCTTTATAGTGTTTCAGGTGTGTCTTGTGAGGCAAGTGGATGTTTAAAGTGCCTTACCCGGTAGAACAGAGGAATGTTGTCAAACAGGTAAGGGTAGGCAAAGGCTATGACTCTAAGACATTTGCTAAACTTTGGACTCTGGTACTCAGGGAATCTGGAGGGGAAAAAAAGAAAGAAAGGTATTTTCAGTGGAGGAAGCTCTACAGAAACAGAAACAGAATCATCATCGATAATGAAAACATTATGTAAGAACTGATTATTAACCTGCTACATTTTTCAAACAGAACATAAATTAAAATGGAATTACAGCTGAAAACAGCTTGAATGAGCCAGAAATGATAATAAAACAAATCTTTCTTTAAACAACTCAAAATATAAATACACGCAAATATATTAAAATTTACGAAGCATGTGGACCATGAAATGTTTTCTGAGCAGCACGTTAATGCAGTGCACGCTCCTTCCTATTGTTGCGTGAAGCCAGGATTGACTTTGAGTCAGTGAGTCAGGCTGGTACAGAACACGTTTAGCTGCCCTGTGTGTCAGCTCCTCCAACCTGCTCCAATTGAAACTGTGCTTGGAGTCAGTCAGCGTTCAGGGCTGGTCCGTATAGTTACAGTCTCGCCTCTGTCAGTGCGCCCCAGGGTGTCTGTGGCTATAATGTAGCTTGCCATCACCAGTGTGTGAATGTGTGGATGACAGGTTGTGTAAAGCGCTTTGGGGCCCTTAGGGACTAGAAAAGCGCTATACAAATACAGGCCATTTACCACGCCATTTACAGATACATAACAACAGTTGTGTTAAGAAGCAAGTTGCTCAATTGCACCTTCGAAATTCCATTCACCTACTGTGGTGTGTCCGAAGACTTGTCAATACTTTAAATAGATGACTCGCATGTTTTACGTAGGCACCTTGCATTTAAATAATGACAATGTAATGAAAAATACAGTTCAGAGGACGATAAACGAGACGGAGGAGCAGATTGTTAGCAAATACGTTTTGTTTACCTCTTAATGATGTCGTGATTATACTGTAGAAATGGTAAGCCAAGCCTTAGCGGTGGGAGAGATAAGTGAAAGAACAATCATTAGCTAGACCAAGCCAACATTTTCCAGTACATAAAGGTAATAAATATGATTATTGCTGTAAATGGAAAACGTGGAAAAGTGAATACTGTGTTTTGCCTCTTATGATCAAAGCAAGCTTGACATTTTCCAAGAGTTCTGATTTGCAGTCGCTGAGAATGATCTAGATTTTGATGTAAGCCACGCCCACCATTGTGCTCTACCAGACACGGTGCTCAGGCTGTTTGACAAGATTTACGTGACTCATGTACTCAAGTACAACCTCGAGATACAAAGACGACAAATATTTGTTAGTTGTCACATTACAATGTTGTCCTGGACCAGGTTCTCCCAACTGCTATAAACATATTTTCCTTCTTATTAGTTCAGCTGGAGTTGAAACACTGACTGCGTAACTGTATGCTTCCTAGAAAGTGTTACTGTGCTAATGACGACACGATAACATGCATGTTCGCCTATACAGCGTTATGTATAGCATGGGAAAAGGAAAAAGCATTTAGTGTGTTATTATGAGAAGATGCAAATGTTAGATCTTAACTGAATTTCTCAGAGGACTCCTCTAAAGCTTTCCATTTCAAAGTTTCACCCACAGCTGGAGCTTTAAATGGGCAAAAACTTTTAGATCAAACACACAGTCACACAGGCTAAAAAGGACCTGCAGCATGTTTGTGCTCAGTTCTGCACCATGCACCCGCAAAAAAAAGCTTTACTGTTGTTAGTTTTATTGTATCTGCACTCTTATGCAATGGAGAGGTTCTATCCTGTTTCCCCCCCCTTCATTTTCATACACAGTGAGGCACTTATATTTTATTCATCTTGCATAAGATGAGCTTTTAGATTTTAGATTGGCTTGAATCAGTTAAAAATTGATTCTGAGCTGGGGACGTAATGTTTTTTTCAGTTGGAAAATTTTGTTAAAAGCACAAAGTGAAGCCATCTGCTGTTAAGAAGGCTCGCATGTTAAATTGCATAGTACAGACACCTCGTCTTGCATAATAAAAGCATAAATCTAGGATAGGAACAGCATCAGCAGTAGGGATGTAAAAGTCATTTTTTCTGCTTACCTGGAGTAGCATGCTAGGATGGTGCAGATGACGGTGTTGAACACAGTGATGGTGATGTAGGACTGGTGGAAGGAGCTGTTCACCCACTTGTCGGGGAAAATGTAAGCTGAATAGACGATCGCTGAGCCTGCAGCCGAGCACACCATAAGCATGAAAATCTAGTCTTCCAGCACTCCATAATTCCATTAAAATCTGACCTGGAAAACTACCATAAGTTTAGACTGCGCCTGAACTTTAGAAAAGGGAATCCACATTGGTTTCACTGAACATGTAGTGGACCCACTACTGTGCAGTGGACGTCCCTGCCCCTTTCGAGTAGAAGTACAAATTCACCCATCGTGTATCTTCCTCGAACAGCTTTTGTTTTTCACTTACCCAGGCTGTAGAAACTGATAGAGCCATAGTCAAAAAAGAAGCAGATGTGGCGTGCCCGCACTGACATGGTGCTGAAGGTGTGAGCGCAGCTCGACGCCAGTGGATAAATGCAGCAGGTGAACAGGAAGATCACCATGGGCCAGGTGAAGGAGTCCTGCCACGCTTTCTGCATCAGCACCACCGTTACTAGTTTCCATAGGAAGTACCTGCCGGGAGAAAAACTGGGTTGATGAAATCAGAATGGATGTAGCACATGCTTATGACAGATGCGTCTAGTTATAAGGAGTATTTAGTAGTTTTAATTCGTTTAGTTTTGGAGTGTGATTATTTGATGGTGTACTCAGAACAAAAAGGGCTGTGTGCACAGACAGACTGCAGGAAGAAGAAACGGAGAAACACGATGCACGTGCTTTCATACGGGAAGGTCTAATGAATAGTTTGATGGTATGATATAAATCGAATGCTGTGGCTTTTATAGTCACCAAATCAATGCTGCTGAACAAACATGGCAGATTTTCCAGCCGTGGCAAACAGAGCTCTGAGTCTGTTTAGGGTGACACTTTAGGTGGGGTTTTCCTTTCATTCGTCAGACATGGAAAAGGTTAATTATTAACTAAAGAGCACTGTAGCTAACTGATAATTATAAGGTTAAAAAATAATCTGGCAGTCAAAGCTGAAAGACGCGCATCGATGACTAAACCCAACTTCTATCATTGCTCTGTTTTGTTAGTAAGCTGCTCAGCGCTGAATTCACTGTGGTCATACCATTTGTGGTCACGTATAAATATGAAATAATATACTCTATATGTCAGCTGTGAGCACAGTAAACACACGTTGGCTCCCATGTTTCACACGGCTTTCTGTACAACCACTGAATGTCATTTTTCACATTTCTGTTTGCTGAAGGATTAAAGAACCACAAAGCAAAGTCTCAAGGACTACGAGGTGACATCCCAGCTGTTTCCCCTTCAAGTCTGTACTCTGCGCTATGCTGTCTAGCTCCATATTTTATACACAGACCTGAGAGTCAAACTTTTCCTCAAGGCAAGAAAGCTAATAAGTGTTTAAGTGTCCAGAAGTATTAACTGGAGCCGGAACGTCCAGCTGGCTCCGTGCTTTGAAGCGACACAGCAACATTAAGGAGGCCAGAAAACCTACATATAATAGCAGAAAGTTGTATGTAGCACCTATCAGTGTAGAAAAAGTACTTTATTACTCAGAAAATGATGTATTTGGCAGTTACCTCTGCAGCTGACTTGACTTTCCAAACACTTTTATCCTATCATGAGGATATTGTATTGCCTTGTGTATTGCAGTCACTGCCTCGACTTCTCAGAGCGCCTCACTAACAAATCAACATTACTCGTGCTTTTCCCATCACCGAGCAGTTAACTAATTGTGGCAGTTTATGCAAAAGTCTTCAGCACAGATCTGCTCATTACTACCTAGGTCTACATAGAGCCCCTGGACACCAACACCCATGTGTCCTTTGCTTATCTGAACACAAAGACACTCACAACCACCCATGCAATCGAAGGAAGGAAGTGCAGAGCGACTACTGGGAAAAGAAGCCTCTGAAGTACCTTTAAATCCTTACACAACAAGAACAGCATCGAGACGTTAGCTACAGAGCTGCCACAAGTCATGGACAGAGTCACGTTTGTCAAAGAGACAGAGAGGAATCGCAAGTTTAGGAGGCCGAGGAGCCAAAACTACTTTAGAAAAGAGTCCTCGGTATTTTTCTTTGTACACCTTTACTTCTGTTTGTTAGTCATGCAAACTCTTACGTTGGGTTTATCGTTGTGCTAACTGACAGGCTTTAAACTGGACAGGCTTAAATTACTGCACACAGTCGTCAGACTGGATTCCTTATCGCAGTTTTCAGATTTTAGTAATTCCCTCACGTAACGCACTGCCTAATCAGTGTAGCTCATGCTGAAACCACATCTACACTTGAGTCTTGAGTATAAAAAAGGACATTAAGTCTCCATCATAACTATGCTCAAATAGAAAAATGAAAGGTTTTCTGTAAATGCCAGGATGAATGATGATGAGCTAACTAGATTTAATGAGTTACTGATCAACTTTACAAATTTGAAAACTTCTTTGTCTGTTGTCTGGAAAGCTTTGTAATCCTCCTTCGTCCCAAATAGTCACAAATTTTGGTCAACAGGACAGTGCTGATAATGAATTGTGTAAACACAAACAGGCTCATATTAAGATTGAGCATCGTCATACGCAAAATGACAGTGACAGGGAGGCACGGTGATGGGGGACCCGCATCGTTGCTAAAATCACAACAAACATCTGTGTATATTCAGTCCTCGTGTTACGTAAGTCGGTGCAAACAGATGCTGCTGAAGCTGCAGGTCCCGTGAGCCTTTTGATCTCCATTCTGTGAAAACTGGCCACACTACTTTTACATTATTATTTTTTTTGTATTAGTACTGTAACGTGCCACTGATCCTCTGCCATCTGTTGAACTCCATCAAGACGTGCACATAACATGAATTCCAAGCACACTGTACTGATAGAGGTGATGAGACTTAGGTCCGACTGCAGAAAATGCCACGAAGGTATAAGGTAAATATTCAAAGAAAATTCTAGAAAACTTCGAGTCCTACGAGCTTTACAAGATGTGCAAGATTCCTTCTTTCATGAATCCGACCAGGCTGGTCAGGAGGGAGTGTAAAATCACGTACACTCTTCTCTGCTTTAAAAAGCTGCTTCTCTGCTGCCCCTTTATTGTCAGCACAGCCGGGAGCACTGCTTTTCTGCTCGGCTTTGCTTCTGTATTAATATTTTTATTTAGTAAACGGAGAAAATAGTAGAAAGACTTCACTAACTATGATGTAAGACTGTACTTGATCGCTCAGCTGTCACCTCGTGTACAAACCAGACCACCTGCCAGCTGAATCTAAATTCTGTCAGGTGTGTCGCATGTTGTCAATCTTTCCAAGCGCACAGCAGGGGGGTGAAAACAACTTTGCAGTGAAAGAAAAACAAGAGAAAAAAAATTGTCAGCTGTACCAGGTGGGCAGAAAATGGGTCCAGATATTGAGCGTCTCATTGGTCATCTGGAAGAGGCTCAGGATGCAGTCGGTGGCTGAGCTCCGGGGGTGCCGGTACCCAGTAATAATGCCGTCCTCATGGAAAACCTCAATGAAGAAACACTTGCAGTTAGTGCTCTGCCCAAATGTGAGAAGACCAATTTTGTTTTCACCTCTTCTGAGAGTTTAACAAAGAATGCATGACTAGGACTTCTCAAATATAAAAGCGGTTTGTTTCTTTTTCAACATTTTGCATGTTTGAGTTTTGTCTTTGAAATTTTTTCTTTTTTCAAATTTCTAGCACTTATAAAAAGCGAAAAATTTTAAAGATTGAGTGAAGGTAAACTTACTTTGGGCACTTGATTGATGGTGAAGACTCGTGGCAATTTGATGAGGCTGAGCATGACTATGGCAAGGTGCTGCTGTCTGAGAGGCGAGCTTAACTGAAGCTATAAGCCGGGTGTGTCTCCGTCTTTTATAAGGTTTGCGTTGTCATGCTGTTCTCAAGGTTCCTCCCCTATCGTGTCCTCCCTCTTCAAACCCAACGAGAATTTCCAGTGTACCTGTGCCACTCCTACTCCTGCTGTCTCTCTGGAGGCAGAGGGTATGCACACACAGGTGTATGCTCACATAAACAGACACATACACACACCTGCTGCTTGGCCACAAAAAAAAAGTTTGACAAGACTGGACCAAAATTACTCATGTCACAGCGACATTAGCGTTATGAAACAAAGCTATTGTTATTTTGTAATTGCGTAACACTCCTGTGGCAAAGACAGTCTGCCCAGTAAGGCAGGTTTTGCAACGGAGGACAATATTTTTAGACAGAAGTTCAGAGTTTCAGGCCAGATAAGGCTGACATCATGAATGTAGGGTGTAAATCGGCCTGGCAGAAAAGTCAACAGAGTTCCTTTCACGCACTTTCCTGCTCGCCTCCCTGTTAAACTGACATGTCACCATCTACCCTCCACCTCCCCACCCCCAAACCGACATCAGCCGTCACGCCCGGTAGAGACGGCCGAGCCCAGTCGGACCTCCCCGGGCCTGTTATCTTGTTCAAACTCTGAAGCAATGAAAGCAAACATGTCTCACTGCTCCTGCAGAATTAGGAAGGGGAAAGTAGGATAAGCCTTTTTATGTGGCTTGTTAGATCCTTTGTGTTGCACATGAGAGAGAAAATCAATTTGGTTCTTTTTTCTTTTTCTATTTTCAATTTGGCGAAATAATTTTAAATCACGAAAGAGTTTTTGATCTGAGTAAAACTACAATAATCATCGAGCTGTTATAAAAAATGTCATGCTGGCTTAAGAATAGACACCAAGTTAATCATCCATCTGGTTTTATTCCTCTAATCCTTGATATCAAGCTTCTGTTTTCACATTCCTTCAAACTATTCTGGACCTGTTTTGTTTTAAATATACACAAAGTCCCTTAAACCACTCGATCTTGTACTGTTCTCCAAACCATCACTATTGCACCCTCAGTGATCCACCTTTTCCGTGTTGGGTTGTGAGCTGCAGCTCAGTGCCATGAACTAACGCGTGCACTGCAATGGAGCACCTTGGGATTTCATTCCGCGTTCCCTCAGAGGAGCAGAGCTGCCAGAGCAACATCTCGAGTTGAAAATCCACCAACAGGAGCTGCTCGTCTCACCGGGAGTTTGGCTTGGCTCGAGGTCAGTTACAGTTAAAGTGTGAGTTAATATGTAAGTATTTAAGAGTTTTAGGGCCAACAGTATAAACAAAGTCAAGTGCAGAGGGTTATGACTTAGAGGAGAGAAAAACAAGGTTATTTGTAGGACACCCCAAAGCACACCCCAGTGAGAGCGAATTCATGGTCTCCCTGCGGAGTGAAGAGAGAAACGGACGAAACATGATGTCTGAATTTTATAATTACACCTCATTTTTTTGTTTTAATATAATTATACTCATAAACTTGACTTGAGTTATTCAATACAAGGGAGGAAAAAACACAATGAGAAAACAAATTTCCAGAAGTTTCTGCTCACACTCATCCAGCTTTACTGATGGGTGTGGTTGACACACAGGACAACACATTTCACGCGCTAGCTTAATCCTGAACGGTACAGGCTAATGGAAAATTTCTTGTGGCAATGTTGTGGTTGAATCTGCACAGACGAACAAAATCTTCTACAGTGTTGTTTTGGTTTTTGTACTTACAGTAACTACAAAGTACTGGTACTGTCCAGTTTTACAGTATTTTTTCCTCTTCAGTGAGTCACAAATCGAATTAAATGAAGTGTATTTAATTTGATTACCTCCATCTATAAGTCATCTGCGCAAAATCATGTTGCAGCATGTCTCATTTAGCACACGGTTACTGTGAGGAAGTGAACAAGGAGGCGCAGGAAATTGTAGCTGTGTACGCTCTGCCCTGGAGAGCACAAAGACTTCATTTAGAAGTGTTGCTATGATTATACTTTAACTGATGTGAAGATGTGATGTGGGTTTTTTTCAGTGTTTGTGTGAACAAGAATACGGTTGACATTTAACTAGCAACAAGCCAGTGAGGCGAATCACAACAAAAGCTGAAACCCCCACCATCATGCTGTAATTTAAACTGAATTCATGCTAAATGAACATGATTAAGGCCCTGTTTAGTGTTGGGACAGGTGTTTTTAAACATTTAAAGTACTGAAACATCATGAAATAACTTCTTCATGAGATCACAGAAGAAAACTGCGTTGCCACGTTGTTAGCTATACCCGTTCCACTGCTTGTTAACGCAAATGTTTAAGTAGCCAATCACATGGCGGCAACTTGGTGTATCAACTGATTTTTTGAACATGACAATGAGTTTAACAGCTCAGCAGATAATACTTTTATTAATATTAACATCATATCTCCTTATCTCAGCAGATTTAAGTCTAATAGAGCGCCGTGGGATGTAGTTGAAAGGGAGTTTGTACTGTAATTTTTACAGTGGGAGCCTGTTATAGTACAAAAACTTTAAAATAACAAATAGAGCTGGGAGTACTTTACTGTAATTTAACAGGGTGATTTCTTATGGTGTGTCTGAAAACATTTGCACGCTGTAAAAAGATTTTATCGCAGTGTCTCTACCACTTCCTGCTGTTTATCAGCTGACAGAGTCTGCACCGAACCTGTTGCCTCATATACCGTCTGCCCACTGTTTCATTAGTTTTTCTTACCACTGCAAGGCCTTCACCCTATGACATCCAGCAAATCTCAAACCACCTTCTCATATTACAGGAATAATTAACAACAGGCAACAGCAACAAGCCAGTAAGCAAGCCTCAAAGACCCGCTGCTCTTATACACATTAAATACACTCCTTGCATTTTAAAATTTGTTTCTTAATCTTGAATGTTTAACAAATAAGACGTATTATTAATGACAGCATTAGTAGTAATAAACTGGATTTTTAGCTTCCAGCTGATACCTGGTTTAGTTATTTTGGTATCGCAGAGCTGACTGAAAAATTATATTGGTGAATATTGCTCCTGTACAGACAGGTGAGTTGGTGGAATCTCTGTTGTTATTACTACTTACTATGTACAATGCCATGAAAAAGCCCCCTCCTCTCGTTTCTTCTTCTTCTTCTTTTTTAAAATGATTATATTAGACAAAGATAACCTGAGTGAACATAAAATGGAAATGATTGCTGCAAGACAAATCACTTAAATAGAATCTGTTTGAAATGGGACTAAGATCTCAAAAAGCAACACATCATGCCACGATCTACAGAAACAACTAAGAAACAAAGTCAGTGACATCTACAGTCAAGGGTCAAAAGTCATTTCTAGGGCTTTGGGACTACAGTGAATCAAAGGGAGAGCAATCAATTACAAATGGAGAAACCATGAAACAGTGGTGAACCTGCCCAGGAGAGGCTGGCCTACCAAAATCAGTGCAGCGATGACTCATGCAGGAGGCTGGCAAAGAACCCAGAACAATATCTGAAGAACTGCAGGCCTCACATGCCTCAGGTAAGTTCCACAGTCATGAATCAACAATAAAACAAAATGGACAAAAATGTCAGGAATGGCATTCAAGTAGAAAATCACTTCTGACCAAAATGAACACAAAGACTTTGTCTGTGAAGGTTCTCAGTCATCCAGGTCATCGTAGTCAAAGGAGACCCAGCAACACGCTCAGACAAAAACTGGTTCACCCGAAAGACAAAACGCCAAAACACAGACTTAACAATGTGGTGTATGCTGTACAGTGCAGCGAGGAATGCTCAGACCTCTACATTGGAGAGACCAAACAGCCACTTCACAAGCGCATGGCACAACACAGAAGAGCCACCTCCACAGGACAAGACTCAGCAGTCCATCTGCATCTTAAGGATAAAGGACACTCTTTCGAGGATGCCAATGTTCACATTTTGGACAGAGAGGACAGATGGTTTGAAAGAGGAGTGAAAGAGTGAAATGAAGGAGTGAAATGTCCACTGTGAGCGACCATCTTTGAACAGAGGCGGTGGTTTACGACACCAACTCTCTGCCATCTATAATCCAGTTTTGAGATCCCTTCCCAGACGCCTTAACGCCCACTCACATCCTGGGACATCTGATCTCAGGAATTCGCATGATAAGGTGGGGCCAGGTTTCACAATGAACACACCGAAACTCTGGCTGATTGGGACCCACACCCAGTTTCACACCTTGGCTCAGGCGATTAGAGGATCATCAGGGGGTCCTTTTGTCCCTCTGTGGGGGGAAACTCCCACTAGGTTTATATCTGGGACTCTCCACCATTTGACCTTAGAACTGAAGAAGCTTCTCGGATGAGAGGTGAAACGTCTTCAAGTAACTTAAAGAAGTCCAGACGCTTTTCTTTGCAAGCTCCTTTGACAACACAAAGACTTGTCTCACATTTACCAGAAAACATCCTGATGATCGCTGAGACTTTTGGGAAAATATTCTGTGGGCTGATGAGGCAGAAGCTGAACTCTCTGGAAGGTTTGAGTCCCACCTCTGCGTAAAACTGATAGCATTTCAAAAAAAGAAAGAAAATCATAGAAACAGTCAAACATGGTGGTGGTAGTGTGATGGTCTGGGCTGTTTTGCTGCCTCAGGACTCGGAAGACTCGCTTTGGTAAATGGAACCATGAATTCTTCTACCAAAACATCTTGAAGGATAACATCCAGCCATCGGTTCATGCCCTGAAGCTCAAGCTCACTTGGTTTATGCAGCATGACTGAAAACACACCAACATGTACACCTCTGAATGGCTCAAAAAACAAACTGGCGTTTTTGTAGTAGCCTATTCAAAGTCATAACTGTAAATAGATGTGGTCCATCTAAAGCGCCAGGGAGAAGCTGTGATGGCAAAAAAAGAAACAGCTGGAGAAATGAGAGAAAATATAAACTGCAAATTTATTTTTAAATTTATAAAAATGGACTTTACTGCTACAAAAATGAAATAAAAATAGCCAAACAATCCTACATCTCCCAACAATGGTCTGTCTAATTCTAATATACATCAAACACCATCATTCATAAGTTCCCCTCACACTGACCAGCTGACGTGCAGTAAAAGAGCTGCGATATCGACTGAAGCGAAACATTAAGGTGATGACATATTAAAAGGATAAACTTGAGCTAATGAGCACAGAGACATAACAAAGGCATGATGATGATCCCATACAGGGTCACTGGAAGGTTTACTGAAAACGTGACTCGAATGCTGTGACCTTTACGTGCGTCAGTATTTGATGCCGGCTGAAGACTGTTATAGATGACTCTGATGTGTGAAACAGCTGTCTCCACCATCATCAGTCAAGCACTGTTTTAAGGATCATCTATAGAGAAATAATGCAAATGTGAAGAATCACTGATATGAGTGGATGGTAGCAGACAAGTGCATTTTACTTCACGGACACCCAAAATCAAAATAAGACTCTCTGTTAAATTGGCACTTGTAATTTCCCATCTTGCCACAAGGTGTCAGTGTTTTCCAAGAGAACCTGCTCCGCCGACCTCAGAAGGTTCTTCAGATGGTTGTGATGAATGTTTTCGTTTCTGTCTTTTCTGTTGTCAGAAGGTTTCTGCATTTTTATTTTGGATTCTTACCTTTGTTTTCCTCTTGGATTAATTAATTTGTCACTCAGTGCACAGCTACTTTTTTTTTTTTGGTTTTAACCTTATGTCACAGGGAATTAAA
Source organism: Pundamilia nyererei (assembly GCF_000239375.1). Classification (NCBI taxonomy): domain Eukaryota; kingdom Metazoa; phylum Chordata; class Actinopteri; order Cichliformes; family Cichlidae; genus Pundamilia; species Pundamilia nyererei. The sequence continues at coordinate 1,305,933 of NW_005187538.1, read as the reverse complement.
GCAGATCACTGTAGGGAGAGAAAGGTCTTCGTGTGCCACTAGCTCCTTTTATTGACTGTTAATGAGAAAAAGTAACAAGTTCGCTTCAGGCTAGAGCCCCCCTCCCTCTTCCCTCTCCCCTCTCCCCTCTCCCATGCAAGAGATGAACCTCCTGTGGCAAGCCCTGAATGTTCGTGTAACATCAGCACAACCACCGTGGAGCTCTCCTCGCATTAAGCATTCATTGAGTCATTGTTGCTGAGGCAAACATTGCCGTACTTAAGAGAAGTCGGTTTCTGCTTACTGCGGATGACTGCACAAATATTAAAATCAGTCTTCTCATTTTGATGGAAGAAAAAAAAAGATTAAAAAAAAAGTGAATTTAATTTTCAGCATCTTAAAGCCACCCTTCCACTGAGGTCATTTCTGATGAGGCTTCAGTGAACAGCAGATGGGTTAACTGAAGAGTCAGATGCATTTCTCAGGTCTTTGCCAGGTTTATTCTGATGACTTTCAGATACTGCTACAGACAGTTTTTTAGGCCTATCTCTTCTTCGTTTATTCTCAACTTGTCCCATTTTCTCATTTTTTTTAAGGACACACTGCAACAATGTTGATAATTAAAATTGTTTCTGTTATGTACAGTGTTGGGAAGGTTACTTTTCAAATGTATTCCACTACAGATTACAGAATACATGCCCCAAAATGTATTTTGTAACATATTCCGTTACATTACTCAATGAGAGTAACGTATTCTGAATACTTATATATTTTCATGCTTTTACAACATGAATGTACTATTGCTGTGTGATTTATTACTATTATTGAAGGTTACTCGCCATACCAATAGCAACTAGATTTTTAAATCTTAATATAAATGAGTAACAGTAGGTGGACATTAGGTAAGCCTCACTTTTTGCAGTGATCTCGTGTTGAAAACTATTCCACGCGTATATAAAACAGGTCCGCGGCCCCGAACCGTATCAAAGGGACCTCTGGCTCATACGTCGGGTTCCGTGTCGGGCTCGTAGCTGAAAACTAGCTTTACTTTGTTGTCTGGGTCAACTTTGCTAGCGAGAGACAGAGAAAGGCTACTCCAATATACTGTTTCGGAGGAAAACACGAACACAGTGTACAGTCGAGTGTTAATAGCTTGTTTACAGCTGGGCTGGTCAGGCACTCTTCTTGGCTGCAGTGGTTATTATTATATTTACATGCTTCCAGCTCCCGTTTCTGGTCGGTGACAACTGGTACTTTTTGATTCTCCTTGTTCTAATAATAACCAAAAATAGGAGGGCATAGCCTAACATATGAAACAGGAAAAGACTGCTGTGTAATCCATTTATTTCAACAAAGTAACTGTATTCTGAATATCACCTTTTTAAATGGTAACTGTATACAGTTACTCATATTTTGTATTTTAAATGCGTAACACCAGTACATGTATTCCGCTACTCCCCAGCACTGGTTATGTACACAACACTGGCTCAACCCTGGGTTCCATAGATCAGTGTCACACACAAAATCAAAAACCACTGAAAATGGAGTGAAAAAGCAGCAAATGTCTAAAACCTTCAGTTCGGATGTAGAACGAATGCTCCACATCCGAAGCCAGATATAAAAGTGAGGGTGCACAACACTATAAAGTACCTATAATACACACATTGACCAACTACAACATCAGAATGTTTGGTGCCTTTAAACAAGATGGTCCTTCGCTCAAGTAAAAGTAGCAATGCTACGAGATAGTTTCAAAACTTTAATCGTGCACTTGTAGTACAGATTAACTGCTGTTGTTACTACTACTCATAAATTATCATGAAAGCAGCTTTTATTGTTGTATTTGATGGAGGTGCCACTATTTTTATTAAGTGACAGGGAGTTCAACCTGTAACAATACATCATGTTTTTACAAGCACGGTTATAAAATTCACAGCTACACATAAGCGAACTGGCATTAAAAAATACACACAAGTACAAATAACATAGCAAGATACACATGTTACAATCAAACAATCATCTTCCTGCTTCACAGTTACCATTTTTAATAATAGTAGCGATTGTGTTCTGCTGATTCTGTGTTTTTTTGTGCGAGTGTCGGGGAATACAAAGAGACCAATCGGGCTGCTGTGCTGCAGCTGCTCAAAGACTCTGCTGCCTCCCTGGTGTTTTGGTTGATGAGGTGTAGTTTGTGTCTCCAAATGAGGAGCATGTGTGGCAGACAGCCCCCTGATACATTATTAATAGTTGCTAGACTCCAGGCGCTCTTTTCTTCCCTCTGTTGAATTTCAGACCTTCACAGCTTCTTCTTCTTCGCTCCGTCTAGAAACACTCCCACCACACACTTGCTTTTTCCCCCTCTGTACATCAGTGCATCATTTTCCTGTTTACCCTACCCCCTGCCGTCACCCCATCCCCTCATTGTTCTCCACCAGCTTCCATCTTCATACCTGACTCAGCTGCTGATTAGCAGCGAAGGCTTCTATTCTCTCGGCTGCGTAAACCAAAGTCTGTCAGCTTCTTATAAATGAGCAAAAAATAAAGCAATTACCTGGCTTAGAAACTGAAACAGTAGATTCATTTCATTCTACAGTAATGACTTCTTCTTTGTCTCTGGTGTTCTTTTAGTAGCGAGGATGAGGCCGAGCTGAATTTGACACACCGTCAGCTCAATAGCACAAATGAAACCAGATAAGAAGTGAAGTTGGGAAATGATTTGGCAGAGCGCAGGGAGAAACAGATTGCCTGACAACAGTAGGTAAAAGCTAATGAGGACTTCAAGGAACTTCAACAGTTTGGAACATGTGTTTCTTCTCTTTCAGAGAGCAGATCGATTGATTCTTTAGGAAAATCAACCTGGTTGTAGCTGGCTTACAGGGATGTGTTATATGTGTTATTTTGTGTTTAATTGTCTCAGTTTTTACAAAATAGTTTAAACTGAAACATGTTAATACATAGAAGGTTGAGATTTAGCATATTGGAAGGGCTAAGCTAGCTGTCCAGACCCATGAATTCTTCTTGCTAAGCTCGTTGGTTGTTGGTTGTAGCCTGATAGATCAATTAAATAACTATGAACGTAGCATGGTTGGAATATCCTGTAACCTAAATAACCACTAGTTATGTATGCAGTAGAGTGTCTCTGAATGCACATCGCACCTTGAAGCAGATGCCCAGCAGCAGAAGACCACACCGGGTGTCCTCCTGCCAGCTAAGAACAGGAAACTGAGGCTATAATTTGCAGAACCTCACAAAAATTGGACAACAGAAGAGTGGAAGAACACTGCCTGGTCTGATGAGTCCTGATATCCGCTCTATCATTCAGATAGTGGGATTGGAAGTGGACGTAAGCTTGGATCTGTCCTGCCTTTTATCAGTTGTCCAGTGGTGTAATGATGTGGGGGGTATTTTCTTGCAAGTATTTTCTTTCTTTCTCCATTTCAGGATCTATCCAAAACGTTGCTTCTGATCATCAGGATGTAGCGAGAAACAAGTAACGAGACACGTTTCTCCTCCTGAAAACGTCCAGATGAACAGACTCAACTTTTTGGGATTTCCTTACCTGGATGTTTGAGCATAAAGACATTTCAGGATCGAGTTTAAAACTCGATTACTTGTATTTAAGAGTGCCAATGGTTTGGGCCCCCATCATTGACAGAGTGTTTGTAACCCTACAGTCCTACCAGAGCACTGAGGTCTACTAAGCAGCTGTTTCGAGCTTAAACGCAGTGGTGATTGGAGCTTTTCAGTGGTGGCTCCTAATCTTTGGAACAACTTACCCTTTTTCCATGAGAGCTGCTGTCTCTCAAACATCATAAAGCATTTTTAAAAACCTGCTTATTCTTGCTTGTTTTTGAGCTTAGTGTTTGTATATTATTACGCAAACACGGTCTTTTTTACTGTATTTTTTGTTGATTTAGTGACTGTGTATTGTGTATATGTTGCAAACTTGTACAGCATTTGTTCTATAGAAATAAACTTTGACTTGTTGGAACTGAGCACCATTTAAATGCCAAAGCCTACCTGAGTATTGCTGACCACGTCCATCCCTTTATGACCACAGTGAACCCATCTTCCAGCAGACTAATACACCATGACACAAAGCTCAAATCACTTCAGTGTGGTTTCTTGAACATGACAATTGAGCACCTTTAGGATATCAGTAGATGGATCAGAATCTCCGAGTGCTGTTTCCAGCATATACAGAAGTATTTTGATCAACGTGTAAAAGACTAAAAACCCCGTGGAAGTTTTGAAGTTGCATTGTTGCATTGTTTCTGTTTTCTTTCAGCTCGATATTTCCACCTCCATTTCTTTTCTTTTCCCACCTCCCGTGAGAACCCAGACAACACACAAACAAATCCAATAACGCAGGGTTCAACGGTGTGTTAATTTCATCAAGTGGGTAAATTTATGGACACTATAAAGCCTGTGGCTTCTGGGCGCCAGAGTACCAAGTATTCACTGTAATTTTATCATGGGCATCTCAAAGGCATCTGAATGGCAGCAGAGGAGGTAGAAGAGGCTGATACAAAGGCTGTGAAGAGGCCGAGCTTATCGGGTTTATGTAGGGCTAATTACAGGACTGGGAGACAGACTCTCTGTCAGGAGGCACAGTAACATCATTAGCGTCAAGAAAAGAGGAGGAATGTGACGTGTGGGGTAGTGAGGGAGAAATTATCGGTGGATTGTATTAATGCCAAAAGGTAATGAAAAATGCAAGCGGGTGGCAGGAGATACAGTCCTTCTCAGGTGTCTGCGCTTTTTCACTGGATCAGAATAGCCTAATTAGGATTAATAATTAATCAGGATTGTTTTCCTTCCCAGCAGTTTCACAGAGACCGTGTTCAGTATGGATAAACTGTTTCTATAATACAGTCAGAAATGCCTGTCACCCATAATAATGTGTGAAGTTGAGTTAGAAATGTTCGAAAGAGCTCTGATACAAACAGCAACTTTACCAGAGGCGTCAGGTAAAGTCGTTCAAAGGAAAAGATCTGATCGGGTGTGGAGTGTCACTCAAAGTACCGAGAGGAGCCGAAGCGTCAGTTGACATGTACAATCTGGCACTGGAGTATATCTGGAATAACTGGGAACTAGTTAAAAGCCACTCAACCCTCTCTGATGACAGCGAATCAGAAATTAGAGATGTTAATACAGAGGATGGCAGAGCAGGTGGTTTGATTATGAGGCGCACAATTAAATTATACAGGAGGGTTTGTCATTAGACCCGAGCAGGCAGAAATGACATTAGTGGGGTGCAGGCTTGAGTGATGGACTAAATGGTTACACTGATGATCAAATCAATCCCGCTGGTCTGGTTTCACCTGAACAGAATTTTTCGTTGCGACTCAGTAATTCCAACTTAATTAGTTTCATGCTGGCATGCAGTGCTGCGAAAAAGTATTTGTCCACTTTCAGATTTCTTAGTTTTTTGTATATATGCCACATTTACATGTTTCAGATCATCAAATTCATTTCGATATTGGATAAAAAATTAAAAAAAACCTACAAAAACACAAAATGCAGTTTTTAAATGATGATTTCATGTATTAAGGGAAAAAAGTTACCCAAACCTACTTGTCCCTATGTGACAAAGTAGTTGCCCCCTAAACCTGATAACTGGTTGCGCCAGTTATGGCAGCAAGAATTGCAATCAAGTGTTCAAGTAACTGGCAACGAGTCTTTCATAATGATGTGGAGGAATTTTGTCCCACTTTTCTTTGCAGAATTGCTTTAATTCAGTCACTGTGGAGAGTTTTCAAACACGAGGGGCGTGTTTAAGGTTTGTGTCTTAATCTGATTTAATTCTGGACTTCCTGACTTTTCTTTTTTGAGCCTTCCAGAGTTCGATTTCCAGTAAGTCGTCCAAGTCCTGAAGCAGCAAAGCAGCCTCAGACCATCATGCTACCACCACCATGTTTGACTGGTGATATAATGTTCTTTTTATGAAATGCTGTGTTAATTTTACACCACATGTACCAGGACTCAGTTTCCAAAGTATTTTCCCAGAGGATCATCAAGATTTTTTTGTCATTTTCGCTCAGTCTCTTTCTTATTGTTGGATTATAAACTCTGACCTTAACTGGTTGAAGTGAGGCCTGCACTTCTTTAATGTTGTTCTGGGATCTTTTGTGACCTCGTGGATGAGTCGTTGATGCACTCTGGGAGTGTCTTTGATGGGCCACTTTTCCAAGTCTTTTTCTCTATTTGTGTATAATGGCTCTCACTGTAATTCACTGGAGTCCCAAAGCCTTAGAAATGACTTTGTCACCCTTTCCAGATGATAGAGGTCACTGACTTTGTTTTCTGAGCTGCTTCTTTAGATTGTGAGATGATGCGTTTGAGGATCTTTTAACCTGCTTCGCTTTCGTCAGACAGGTTCTACTTGCGTTAGATTTGCGATTTCCCTGAGTTATCACAGTTAATCACTGTATTTGGCAACTTCACCCCTTTTATCCAGAAACCAATAGCAGACTGACCCCAAATTATTGTGGTCACAATGCATCATATCCCCCCCAGTGTAGCTGTAGGATAATCATTTGGAGTCATTGTTGTATGGACGTGGAACCTCTCTGTGTGCGCTGGGCTTGTTTAGCACATACCGTCGATCAGACGTGCATCTGGTGGTTCTTTGTGTTCCCCGACCTGCTCCTGAGATTGTAAGAGACGGCACAGCGAACGAACTTGCTGAGAAAGCTGCTGCTGTCGGGCAATCTTGTTGCTGTGGGTGTGCTAGTCTAGGCAACATGCCAAAATAACATGAATGTCAGCAAGTGTTTGCAGGCTCTATTTTTCCATTTTCTATTGCAAAATAATACTCCTTAGAATACAATTTAGATGCATCCTTAAGATATAATTATAAATATTCAATTATTGAAATTGTAACTTTTAATATAATAACTATTAATTTATTTGCATCTCTACTGATTTCCATGGATCCACTGTTCTAATTTCTTGAAGTCCATGGTGCCATCTTTACGTTACAAATCAAATATATTCAGTTGTTAATCAAATATGAGGGAAAAAAATATAAAAGTGTCAGAAATGAAAAGCTACAACCAATAAATGTTTTTATATTTTCTAGAAATCTAGAAACTGATAAATGGCTAAAACCGATCACCATTTATCGACAACTGATTGATAATTGCATAAATCTATAGCTTCATTAGACATATCTATTCTTTATCTATTCTTCATTAGGCTGCTGTGTTCATGTCAAACCTCTGAAAAACAAAACAAATCAGGAATTTAAGAAAAAAAATGCTTTTATTTATTGATTTTTTTTTAATTTTTTTTTTTACATCTTTAAAAAGCAAAACCTTAAAGCACAAAGATTTACTCTGTATATAAACACCTCTCTTCATTGGACTAAAAAAATGGTAGCATTTGCACATTGTGCTTCGGTTGCAAAGTCTGTACAACAACTCTGGGTCTCTCGTGGTGTCACGACCCCAGTAAACATTTTATTGCATAAATCACATTTGACCTCAGTGGCCATTTGCTGACGTGTTGAAACAAGGAGTGTAGAGACAGAGGAGAGGGTACCACTGAAATGAGGAGAAAGAAGCTCTCATACCTGTTACACAGTGAATAACAATAGCAGCTTTCTTAATGAAGGCGTTGCACATTGTCCTGAAAAGGAAAAAAGTAATCCATAAAAGAGAAATACAACTAAACTCATGTGACGATAATCGACAGTTGTGCTTTTGTCTAACTAGAAAAACTCTTATTCCTCTGCAGAGGAAAAAAAGAAATAAAATAAAATAAAAATAAAAAAAACTCAAGGAGAACCTGCAGCTATTGGCTCATTTCCCTTTAAACAGTAGCTTACTAAACACTAATCTCTAGTTGCACACAACCCCTTTTACAATAAGCATTTACATATCTACTCAACCTACATCTGAAAAAGTAGCATTTCTCAAAAGGCAGTGTCTCTCCATGACATCTCCAAGGAGACTTTACATCATTAAAATGCTGAATGGAAGTCGGTTTTTGCACAAAAATATACAAATACACTCGAATCAATGACTTTGGTATAAACAACATGGAGCTCGTTATTCTCACACAAAGACTTCTACTCCTGAACGTTACCCCCCCCTCCCCACCCCCGCCCTCAACGGACATATTTCTGCTCGTCGTGTATAAATTATGCAAGTGTTTACAGGAAGAAAAAGCCAACAGGAAGTAAAGAAAACTAGAATCAGCAAAAACAACAACAACAACAAAAAGAAAAACCCTAACAGATTATCCAAAGATCTCAAACATCTTTTATGGTATAAACATTCCCACAACCTATAAAGGAGAAAAATGAATAAAAATGAATATAATCATCATTTAAAAAAAAAAGATTGATGGAAAATAAATGTTAAAAGTTATAAGGTTTCCTCTTTATTGGACACAGTTGTAATTTTTCAATTATAAAACAAGAGTACAAAAACAATAAATGACAAAGCAGGGTTATATAAAAAATAGATTAGAGACATGCTTACACATTAGAACCATTATTTTGAGAACCAAACGTTTTTTTTGTGATTAAACTTGATGTTTAAATGTGCATTATTGTGTTCTGCTTTTCTACTCAAGTCAGGATTTGTTAATCAGTTTGGAAAAAGGGAACTTGGATGTATTTTTGTCCTGCCAGTGCAAACTCAAACAACCTGAAATGCTGGCTTTGTGGGGAAACGATTTTTGTCTCAAAAAACTGGCGTTATATATATATTTTTTTAAACAGGATTCAGAAGAAACCAATCTGCAGCTTCTTTAAATCTTCAAAGCTGGATCAATGAAAGCCTCATTGTTGCTGAGGGCTCCGCTTTGTGTTGTTTGTGAGTACGATGCCGGTGAACGCTGACTCATCCGTGAGCAGCGACTGTACCGTGAACAGGCTCTCCAGCCTATTAGCCGGGTGAATTGTTAGAGCACAGGCAGGCCTCTTTCTCTGCGCTCGGCGGTCAACAGGGCAGCGCTCAGATTAAAAACGCCGAGTTCATGCACTCGCAGCGGCTGAGAGGAGCAACGAGAGCCTGCTGGGACCGAGCCTTTGCATGCTCGTCAGGAATTTACCTCCAGCTTTAGTACTTCCTGGCATTGTCTATTTAAATGGTGTGAATTAACATTGTAGTGAGATGCAGCTGTGCTTCTGCTGCCCACGTTCATCTCCTCCAATACACAACAGAGACATCTACACCACCTACGCTTGTATCCTGCAATTATCATGTTCCAAGTATGAGTTACAGAAGAAAGGCTTTTCAGACGAGTTCCCGAGTAAACAACGAGCTGAAAAGGTCAAAAAGGAGGAGGGGAACGAGGGGGGTGGGCACAAGAATGAATTAAAATGTGGCTACGACTGACGGTGCTGATATTCACACCAAGCAAAAAACACAGATCTGAAATTATAACAATGACGTGGGGAGCTGGAGTTTGGCATTTAAAGTTTCACATTAGTATCACCTTTTAACTGATGCCTCTTGGTTAATCTAGTATTAAATGTTTAGCCTCGTTCAGGCCTGCGATCACGCGTGTAAGTAGGAAACACAGTTTTTCCTTTTGAAACAAAACTTTAGATTGTGCAGCTGAAAAGAAGCGAGCATTTATCCTGGTCTTAAATTCAGCCAGCTGGGATTTCTCACATGGGACACACATGTGTTAATAAACACGCTGAACTCAAAGTTAATCATATGTGAAGTTGCAACCTTGAACAAAAACGGTTACACGGTGGTATCACTGCCTGACCATCGGATACAGGTAGCAACATTACAGAAGCTACAGCTAATTATGATAACTTCCTCATTTTTAAGCATTATTGCAGGGCTGCATTGATTTATCTCAGTGAATACCACAGGAACAATCACATTGCTACTGAGAACTAGCTCGATTATTAGTCAGAGAGCTTTCAAGCAGCTTAACAGAAGCCTCACATTTACTTTAGAGGGGAAAAGATAAATCTACTAAAGACATAATACTATAATTATTGGCTAACATTAATCTGTGTTTAGACAGAATCATAAAACGTTTGATTTTCTAGCATTTCCACAAAGGGATGAATTCTCTAATAAACATCTCTAACCAAACATTAAATGTGAGACACTTAAAAAAAAAAGTCCTGCGTTGTAATTTAAAACTGTTTAGTATTGAAGGGTTTGCATTAAAAATGTTGTTGTGGTGAAATATTCGAATGCTTCTTATATATTGAAAAGATGCGCTTTTTTTGTTTTTTGGCAACGTTCTCCAAATAATTTATAATATATTCTGTTATATACAGTTTGTTTTAATAAACTTTAATCTGAAATGACGGTAAAAAAAATACAATTGCAGAAGAAAAATGTGCTGGATGCATCGAAGAATGTCTGAAATGTGATTCACAGAGTTTTTAATCTTTCACCAATGTCATATATTCTTTTTAAAAACGCACACACACGCGCACGAACACATACACACTTTCTTCCTGAATGCAGACACTCTCACTTTGAAATGAGGTTTGTGCATAACTACAAACACTAACTCAAGAGGTGAAGGAAAAGAAAAGAAACAGGGAGAGGAGAGCTACAGTGGATGTTGCAGAAATTAAAAAACCTGCAACAGAGCACACGAGAGAGTATTGAGAGCTTCAGCTGATTAAACTCATACTTCAGATTTTGGACTTCAACCAGATCGAGGACGTGCACGCGAGCATAGGCCGCTCATTCATTCCTTCAGTCGCACAGAATATATCGATCTTCTTCTCATCTCAGCCTTTATAGTGTGTGGGTTGGAGTTTAGTCTAATTGTGCTTGGCACGAATCCCCTTTAAGTAGGTTTTCCAGCGCTTGACCACATCCTTGAAGATGGGGGAGTTGTCTATGGATGCCAGCAGCTGTAGCTGATTAATGTGTGTGGTGTGATAGTCCCAGCGAGCTAAGTTGGGCGCAGTGCCCAACATGAAGTGACGCAGGTCATAAATGCTCCCAGACCCGGTGTCAAAGAGCGGCAGCATGGCCTTCAGCGACTCCATGCCGCGGCTGAACAGCTGCCCTGCCTCCCTGCCGAGCTTCTCTCCAGCTGTCTCAGTCAAGTCGTAGAGCCCCAGCAGGGAGTAGATGAAGCCGTTGAGCACAAAGGAGCTGGGTGTGGTGGGGTATTCTTCATACCAGTCATACTTGTTCATGAACACAGCTTTGACCCCATGCTGTGCTGAAGGCACCTTATAAGGTCCTACTGCCTTCAGGGCAGCGTTGAGGTACGCCTGGTCCTTGGTGAGGAGGTAGGCTCTCACAAGGGTGGACATGGCCTGGCCCTGAGCCATGGCCGAGTACCAGCCGGGCTCCAGAGGTCTGAAGCCTTCGCCTAGTTTACGGGTGACCATGATAGGCCATCCGCCTCGCTCGTCCTGGTTGCGCAGCAGCCAGTCGCTGGCGGCAAAGAAGGCGGCCATGTGCGCAGTGGTGGAGATGGTGATGTTGTCAACAAATCCACGCCCATGCAGGACTAATCGCACCACACGTCTGGGCATAATCTGAAAAGAGACAGTAGATGAAGGGAGTTAGGACTTGGCATTCATGAGTTCAACACACTGCAGATTTAGTCTTCATAAAGCCAAATAATAACAGTATTTAGTTCACATACATGGAGTTAAATCTAACACAAAGAAACCCTCTAACACAATACAAGTGGCAAAGACTTGTAAGTAGCTTTGATAATGAAATGCATACATCACCATAAGTGTAACTATACTTCCTTAATGGACTGTTTTCTATAAAATGTGAGAAAGTAGTGAAAAATGTACAAAAAGTACATTAAAGGTTTTTTTGTGGAACTTTTGCTTTTAAAATGAGAGCTGCCAGTTCAACTAATCAACTAATTATCCCAGCTGCAAGTGCATCGTCACTAGACCACAAATATTTGAGCAGAGGTGCTTTTTGAACCAGCGCTTTGAGTTGAATGGACCTTTGTGGCCTTAACAGCCTTTGTGTTGGACAGCCCGACGCCCTTCCTGAGGTCGGTGAGCAGATCCCGGGTCAGAGTGCTCCAAGCGGTTCGCGGTCCAATCCCGTAGGTGATGTCACGCTCTCTGAAGGCGATGAGCTGTGTGCTGGTCACGTAGTGGATTGTGAAGGGAGGGCCCTTCTCTGTGGTTTCAAGGATTACAGACACGCTGCCGTTGGAGATAAACTTGAGGTCCAAGCTGAGGATGAAGTCTTTGGAGTTGCCCATCTGGAGGGACACGCCTTCGGAGGAGTCTGTGGTAATGGGAAGTGAGTGGGGTGGGTGCAGCAGATAAATAAGTCAAAATTGCGGGAGAAAAAACATTTATTCAAAGACACTTGGTCTCATTTGACTGACTTCTTTAAGAACTTGATGATTACTGGCTGATAACGTGCTATTTTTAGTTTACTGGAAGCTTTTTAAATCAGAGTCTGTCTCTTAATACACTCCTCTGGTGGTCTGTTTATATAATGGCTCATCTTTTTTTTCCCCTTTTTTAACACTCTCAATGATCAATCACAATGAGCCTACTTTAAAATCAATCACTGGTCAGAAGCTTAACATTTTAACTACCCTGGATTTTGTATTATTACCCATGTGATGTTCCTTGCTGTTTGTGTGTGTGTGAGAGAGAGTGCACACACACACACACACACACACTAGGACGAGCTTCTCCTGGGATGTGCAGTACGACTGTGTCTCTGCACACTGAGCTTAATAAGGAGGACAGAGAGGAGAGAGAAGACAGTGTGGAAAGGAATAGAGGAGCAGCATGAGGGAACAACAGAGTGAAAGAAGAAGTTGATATACTGCAACTTCTCTATTTGCATCCCCGCATCTCCTCCAGTCAGAGCTTAAGTAGAAACTCGGATGATTTTTACTTTCCACACTGCCACCTCTGACACTGGATCACCTTTGTGTCACTATAGTTCAGCTCCGACTTCATTTCAAGACCCCGAAGCAGCGAGCGGTTCAAGAATGATCTCTGCTTTTGCCTTACTCTTTGGTGTGCACAGCAGAAAAACAACAAAAAAAACGAGGAGAATGTTTTCTAATCGAGGCTCCTCCAAGGATAAAGAAGAGAAAGGGTCAAAAAGTCAAGGAAAAGGAGAGTAATGGAGTGATGGCTCACACAAGAGCTCTTAAAGCCAGGCCTAGATGGGAGAGGGTGAAAATGAGCCAATAGTGAGGAGACAATTGAAATCAGAAGACGGAGAGATCTCACATCACATACGCTGAGAAAGCAGAAGCAGATGAGGCCTAGTGAGGCTCAAAGACAGTCGATCAGGAAGAGAATGAAGGAGAGAGACAGTCTGGCAGGGGCCTCTGGATGACTACGGCTCTTTAATGCACTCATAAATCCATTACTTAAGGCAATGCAGAGAGTAAGTGGATTTGTACTCTGGCCCTGTGATTACTCTGCCATCAATAAAGGATGGGCAGGGAATATAGACGAGATTCCACCTCCACCGCTCGGGCTCCCTAGCTGTTTAGCAATAAGTCTGGAGACGGGGATGACACGCGGCTAGAAATACGCCCGTGTAAATCACGCTTGTGTACATGACCGAGTGTGTGAGACGAACACTTGAAAGCGTGCACAGTGCCTGCAGTACATGTGCGGACAACAAAAGACCTGACAAGTGACGAGACAACAGTCGATGGAAGTGTGATTTTTCCATCACTACAGCACACGCACAGCTAAAACAGCAAATTTAATTTAAAAAAACAATAATAAGTGGTGTTTTTTTGGAAAGTTTTAATGTATTTAGGACTGCAAAGTGGGGTTTTTTTCCGATATTGATTAATCAGTCAGTTTTTCCCCCCCAAACTGTGAGAAAATTCCTCTTTGGTTACTTCAGTCTTCAGTCTGTGCAGAAAGCTCTTCAGCAGCTTTACACCTAATGCTCTGAAATTCCCCTGCACCATTCTTCTTTGAAACTTTGTGTTATTTTGCACGGGGATTGTGAGCAAACAGCATTTTTCCAAGACCCTAGAAGATCTCGATAAATACTCAGCCACGACAGACACTGTTGACTTTGATATGAAAAGATACAATTCTAAAGACTTTTTTGAAAATCACACCTTTCTCTGCAACACCACCTCAAAGTATTTACATGCAGGATAATCTCTCGGTATAGTTGCATTCTTTTTCCTGTGATGGGTTCAGATTGCTTAATAATCCACAAAGGATTCAAAGAAAGAGGTTTCACGCCTGTGACCCGGCGCTACCGCTTTTGATGCCGAATCTACCGTTTACAGTTCAGTCTCCTTCACCTCTATCAGAGCTGCTTTTAAGCTGCTCAAATGCAAACGCCACATCTCTTATCTCTGCAGCCTCACATTCAGCCATCAGACGAGAGGTGGGCGACTTCTCATCAAGAGCGCCCACAAAATAGGACTATAACAATTAAAATAAAAACAAAAAGCACCAAGATTTGCAAGGATGTAACAGAGCAAAGAGCAGCTGCTGGAAGTTAACCAACCTAAATGATCCCCGCTGATCTGGGAAAAACTACTTGTTCTGTTCGAAGCATGAAATCAGATTGTGGTAGCAGTTATTATTGACTGACATATTTATTAGATCACTGACTGGGTTTGGTTGAAAAAGGAAGAACAATTCTTTAAAGGATATTTTGTGTTCATACATTAAAAAAAAGACAAAGTAAGCCGACTGTGGTTCAGTATCATCACTAAACCTCATGTAGCTGATGTTAGCTGTTCTTCCACTCCATCTACATACATTATTATTAAGTATTTACTAAAGTGAAACCATGGCTCTGTACTAATCCGAGACATGTCAACCATAATGCTTATCCTACAAGCAGTGTAGCTATTAGCCATTTCTCCTGAGTAACACCGTTTCTGTAGCAAAACTAGTAAGTGTATGTAGTCGCTGCTCTTTTGCCGAGGGACTAGGCTGCTCTTTAACCGGTCTCAACATGACAGTAATGATACAGTACAAGTCTGGAAACTCAGACACAGACACAGGCTAACTCGCTTTTCCTCGATTGAACGAGTGGTGAAGGGTGACTCGTTGCGGTCACAAAGGATGGCACTGTTCATGCCAAAGTTGCCGTGCAGATGGTACCACAGATACCCGCGCAGGGTCGTCTGCACACACCACAAAAGCTATTTTTCTTTGATAGCGTGATTCCACCTTATCAGGGGAACAAAGTGCATTTCTGAACTATCAACCAACCACAAGGGGATTGAGAAAATAAAGGTGCTCAGTGGCAGACAGCGTTTGGGCAGGAAAGTGCAGATGGTGGATGGTAGGTTATTATCAGGGGACTGACGATTGATCCAGTTGTCAGAGGCTTGGAGAGATTGCTCAACACTCGTGCCCTAGATACAGTAAGGAGGAAAGAAAAAAAAAGAAAAAAGACTGCAACAGGAAGAAGGGAGTAGGAGGAGGAAGTGTAGGGAGGCAGAGACAGAAAGGAAAACTGACAGCAGAGGAAGAAAATGAGGAAAGTTTGATGAGAGACAAGAATAAGGCATCAGAATGGATTGGGGAAATATGACTGCAATGTTTAGGAAGCACAGGAGTGCTGAGGGGCGATAAGTGGGTGGAAATAAGTCAACAGAGGTGGAAGACTGACAGAAATCTGGAGTAGACAGGGAAGATAAATGGAGAATGAAGGCTACTTAGTGAGAAATGATCATGATAACATGAAGTCAAGGTAGGAAAGAGCAATAATGGTGAGGCTCAGCTTTAAAGCAAAGTGAGCAAGCAGCAGGGGGAAAAAAGTGGAGGGTGGTGGAAAAAAAGAAATTGGTGATGATGAGAGGTTGAAAGTGGAAGAAGGGGGATTACTGTAGAGACAGGAGCTCGGCAGAGGACGGGACGGAGAGTGTGTCCTGGAAACATCAGCAGGAGATCAGAGGAGAATAAAGACAGCTCACAGTCAGCACCGGGTATAAGATGTTGACTTCTTCCAATCCCCAAAATAACTCTGCCAGCTATCTCCTGGCCTCGGTCACTTTAAAGCTCTAAAACTAGGCCAAGATCTCCAATCTTTACTGTAACAACCAATCTGATGAGTAGAGCTTTAATTTACCACTCGAAAGATGCACAGAGGTGCTGCATTTCCTGTTTCACAACATAATAACAGAAAACACTGCACACTGTCTAGAGTCTGATCATGTGTTAACAATAGAGCCTGACCAAGTTTTAAGACCATTACTGATATTAAAGTTTATCTTATCTTATGTTTGGCGACTTAAAAATCTCCTATCAGCTGATGTTTTTTTTTTCCGTTTTAGACACAAGAAATGAAACATTTATCAAGCTGGTAAGAGTATTTATTTGAGCATCAGTGTGAATCCCAAAGCAAAAGAACACTTTTAAAGTCCCCAGGCTTAGCTGAGACCACCGTTTCATGCTCTGCTACCTTACAGTTAACCTAAATGAACATTAGCCTGTGCAAATCCTGCTTTTCCTGGGAATATTATTTGTGTCAGTGGTTGATGCTTTTATTATAGAGATACTCTGCAAATGTGACTTTTACAACAGCCAGTGCATAGCTACCGTTTCACACTGTGTATTTTGTGCTTGTTGTTAGATCGTCGTTGGAATAAGGTATGCTACAGAGTGAACATCTCAGGTGCAGTGCTGTCTTCGATAGTAAAGTATAGTGTCGAGAAAGACGCCCATATTGCAGCATTCCCAAGGGATCCTCTATATTTATCATCCCCTAGGATTCTCAGACTATTCTCACACTTCCAATTTTAAACTATAAACTCTTGCAAAAAAAATAAAATAACAAACTGAAACAATTTGAAATAAATGTACTAACATATTTGTGACAAGTATTAAATCATAAGATTAATGGTTCTGTGGGAGCATCTGTGCTCACTAGTTTTCTTTACAGTGTTAAATCCAATAACTTTGTGCTACCTGCAAGCTTATCTGAAACAAACATAAGGTCGTTTGTTAATGTTTGTACTTCTACAAAGAATCTAAAACTGAGTGTAAAGCTACACAGAAGAGCACATTAATCAAGCACCAGCCGAGTCTCCTTTTTTTTCTTAATTTGCTGACTCGCAGGATTAACACGAACATGACAAGAGTTGAGTAAATACGTCACAGAGAGTTAATAAATCATAATACAAGCTACAGTCTAAGCACTCTTAGATCAACAATTTCAGTCTAAATATGCATATATGAAATTATTCAGGCATACTGTGAAGCAGATGTAACAGCAATTTATTTCTCCCTAAATGGCACCGCGTCTCCTCCAAGTCAACCACACGGTGAGAATAAGAGTCGCCTGCTCAAACTTGCAGTATCTTATCCATACCCACCACATGCTGCAGCCCTCAATACAACTCTGTTTGGAACAATGTAAAAACATGAAGTGGGAGACTTGTTCCTTTTTCTTTTTTTACCCTTTTTATAGATCAATTTTTAGATGCATAAGAGAGAAGGCCATATGAGTGAGTGAGCTGAATGAAATTAGATTCCTCATAGTTGAAACAGTGCGAAATGGCAGCAAGGACAGCCCCATTATTCAGTCTGTTTTATTACAAGTGATGAAATTCTCCATTTTCTGAAGCCCTATTAACTAAGCACTTATGGAGAAATAGGCAGTATATGTTAATATTCATCAGTCTCTGCTGCGGTTCTTACTGCAACATTCAAATCTCACTGAAACCTCGACAACAAACAAAGAAAACGTCTTCGGTAGCCTTCACTTATCACGAGCCTTCATAGATTATTAATAACACATTCTGTTATGATACTGCTAGTACTGTGTTACTAAAATACATTTTAATTAAGCATTAAAAAACTAATTGTTGATGAATAAACTCTGGGCAACAGTGATAAAATCATTAATACATCACTTCTGACAGTGTGACAGTTATCTGATGACCACTCAGTAGCTTTATTTTGCCTGCGACTAATAAAGATGGTGAAGTTCCATTTCAACACCTACATTTACATACCTATGTTTTACCAGAGAGGGAAAAAAACTGAACTAATCTCATCAAAATGTTTTTGTCTCTAACACCAGCTGCAATTTCAGTGTCTGATTAATAGGACAAAACAGGATGAAATGTGTGCTTCTTTAACCATCACACTGTCTAAGAATGTCATTATGCTGTGGGTCCACTGTCAGACCAGACAGCCTGTCAGCGTACTCTTCCTGTGGCGCTGACTCACTGCAGACTATCATCCTGTCCTCAGGGGATGCTTGCTACAGTCACAGTTAACACGAGATAAGCTTCTTGCCCAGAGGCCATCTGGGCTAATGGAAGGCTTAAATACCTGGAGCGCTGAACTGCCGCACGGAGGTAGCCCTGGTCTTGTCATAGACGCGGCTGAGCCCGCAACCTTTCGGTACACTCCAGGTCGCGGCGTTGGCTCGGCTGTCCCTCTCCTCGGCCGTGTCATAGACATCAACGTGGGGAGCGCGCTCGGTCAGGTTTTTGCTGTAATGGCTCAAACCGTACTGGGAAATCTGGATGGCGTAAAAGTAGCCCTGAGGGCCCCACTGAGTGGACAGAGGCACGCCTGGGTGGAAAGAAAGAAGGAAGAAAAGGAGGATATTAATGTTAAATAAATACTGGAAATAGCCTGATATGCAAGAAGTGCAGTCGCTTTAAAACTGGCTGGAACTTTTATGAAGCACAGCGATGGTTCTTAATCTTGGCTGACATGATAAGCTGGGTTTTCTTTTAAGCTCTTTGCAGTTTATTTCAAGCAGATGTTCTTTTTAAGATGACACTTGTCATAACATTGCCTTACTTTTTTTTTTAAACTTTGTTGAAGAATGACTAAATCTGTTAAGTGCAGCATGACAC
Organism: Pundamilia nyererei; assembly: GCF_000239375.1. NCBI lineage: Eukaryota > Metazoa > Chordata > Actinopteri > Cichliformes > Cichlidae > Pundamilia > Pundamilia nyererei. The sequence goes on along the minus strand of NW_005187538.1, from coordinate 1,287,186 downwards.
CGAGTTCATAACCACAGTATAAAAAGAAACTGGTCCAAAATTAAATATTAATACAAACACTATAAATTTTAGAACTTCTCATCTCCTGGAGACTAGAGGCCGACTAGGGCAATAAAAAAAAAAACCTTTAGTAAAACAAAAACAAAACAAAAAACATTGTTTAAGAGAAGAAGAAAAAGGTTAGAAAATAAATGCCACCAGCTACAATAAATGATTAGACGGTGTGGTGAAATTCAACCTAATCTATTGCATTTCACTGGAGGCGAGCTTCCATGTTCATGCAGCCAAAAATAGCTCAGCCAGGAGAATCACTCTGATTAACAGATAGCTCATTTTAAGACCTTGTGACAGGGAATGCACACGTGCTACCCAAACCCCATCTTTCTAAGAAGAATGTAATAAACTCAGATTAGGGCTGACAATATGCCGCCTCCTTCTAAACTAATCACCACCGCATACATAGCAAGTCCATTTTAGTATCTCCTCTTGTACAGTGTAGAAGTCCAGCTGCCCGACACCAACTCAGGAAGGAAGCTCAATCTTTTTATGACTGAAATGACTTTTTAGGACCCTGTGCACATAAAACTCAGCTCACAAATAAGAAGGGGAAAAAAAGAGCAGGCAATTTCAACAGCAGTTAAAAAGACAATGGATGATTATTCACACACGTAGAAAGGAAAGAATCCATTTGCACACATACAGGCACACTCTGGTCAAAGTAGGATCATGCAGCAGTCTTTCAGTTCTTACCCCCATTAAATACACAAAGAAACTCTAATTATTCTCCTTTTATTCAACACACAATTCTTCCTTTTACTTGGCAGCAAGGAGATTTATCGAAACCTCTCCACCTCGATTGATCCTCCGCACGGGGCTCCCAAACACTGCACCAGGAGTTAATGCAGCAACAAGGACTTATTGATGTTCTATTCAAAAACACAGGTATTAGTAACCAATGGCTGCCCATCCATTACGAAGCACACTCGCAGGGGTCTGACCACATGTTCTGTTTACAGTCTACTTCTGCACGCAGAAAACTTGACACAAATAGCTCTTAAGAGATTAATAGCTTACATTTCATGGGCTGCATGTGCGTAAGTGTGAAGAATTATTTCAGAGAGAATTCTTCTTCTTAACTGCAGACTGGCAGTCACACTGACAGGCAGAAAATGTGGCACAATTTTCAGCTGCTCCCCGCAGTGTTTCCAGCGCAGCCTAGCTGCACACATTCACTCCGATCCACAGAGGATTTTCCACGTGCCTGCACTCATGGTTTCCCTTTCAAAAGTCAACGTGACATAGAAGTGGCCATCAATAAGTTGTGTGAGCAGTCCGTCCTTGCTGCAGCAGGTCAAGCAGAGCTGAAGCTCTTCTGCCAACACCCCCACCCATACCACTCAATTACGTGCTTTGAACCCTGTGAGGCACGCTTAAATTAACAGTTATGCTTTATGACAGCTTTATCACGATGCACTTCATTTTTCTTGTGTTAAAAAGTTCACGCATTAGTGGGTCGCAACATGCACGACTAAAATATTTTTAATAGCTAACATTAATCGGGGGCACATGGCTTCAATAAATACGTGCCATCCGACTGCTCCAATTATCCTCCTCCTCTTAATTTTGGATGGCAGTAAAAACAAGTTAGGAGGCACTGAACAAGTTCATGTGGTGTCTTTGACCCAATGATGTTCTGAACTCTGTTAATAACCTGTCAGGAACTTATTTTAGTGTTTAGATTTCAAGAGACAAGCACAAAGGATGCAGTGATGCCCCAAGAACTGATATTTCACTATACTGTCCATAAATAAGAGCCCAGAAAGACAGCTTGCACGCATTTATACATTCCTACACACACACTTCCATGCCTTAACTCCCTGCCTGGCTTGTTACCGGCATCTCCCTTGACAACTTAAGGAAAATGACTGTCAAAATCCTAACGCTGTGCTACCCACTGCATAACACCAAGTAATCCATATGGAAATGACTGTTAAGCCTCCATATATTTTGCCGACTCCAAAGAGCAGACTTTTCTAGAAAAAGATTGGTCTGTAAATTGCAGTAGGCTCTGAGGCTCGACGCCTACTGGAATTTACACGGAGAGGAAAACTGATACAATTTTTTTTCTCTCATTTAAAAAAACCCAAACAAAAGCTTTGTTTTTGACCTCTACCAGGTCAGGAATATGTAAGCTCCACTGAGCATTTCTTTAATATTAAACAGTGAACCACCGCCGGTAATTTGTAACTTGCTGTTGTGCTGAACTTAGAGGGATTTCAAGCACTTTTGCAGATTTTAGCTTTGTCTAAATGAAATATTTCTTTTATAAAACACCTCAGAATAACTCACTGTCAAGACAGCCAAAGTACATTGATGGAGAACATTCAGCATGTAGGAGCTAAAGGTAAAGATGTTTTCCTCAGGAGTTGGTGGTTGCCTAAAGCGGAGCTAAAGAAAATAAATATATCTGAATATTTAAGTGCCTTCTTTCTCAGTTTGTCAAAAATATGATGTCAGTGGGATTTTCATGTTGCTCCTTTTCTGCTGGGAGCTTAAATAAAGTAGAAAACAGTTACTAACAACTTAATAAATGAATGATATATTAAGGTTGTGTTTCTGTGAGGTTTTGTTGCAATTCTACTGTATGATAACTAAAAAAAGGCTTAATGCAGCTTTAACTTTTGCATCATGGCTGTGTATTTGAGCTGAATACATCAAGAAGCACTTAAGGGAAATGATTTTCTGTTTATTCACATGGACATTACAATTTCTGCAAGTGTGTATAAGAACCTGCTCTAAATGCAGCATATGCTGTAGGTGGAAGGCTGGTGGATAATTACACAGATCAAAAGAATGACTCCAAACTGTATTTTGATTTAATTTGTCAGGACACAGATCAACTTGTTCAGTCTACTTGACTGAATTATATTATGGCTTCTGTGGACTAACTGTCTGATACATCACACTGGTTTGCACCAATATCCTAGATTCTTTTCAGAGAAAATTCATCCAAGTAGTAGAAGTATCTATTAGTGAGTGTGCGCAGGTGCTAGGTAAAATATATCAAGTGTCATGTACGTATGGGCACAGTGTGCAAGTAATAAAATGGCTGTTTGAAAAGGTCATAAAACGTAGATAGATA
>NW_005187538.1:1258194-1282342 GCF_000239375.1 Pundamilia nyererei | reverse complement strand
GCTCAACACAGACAGCATCGTCAGAAGAAAAGTTGATAATATAAATTAAAAATTTTGTATTGTTCATACATATGAGTACCGAACCGAAAGCACTGTATCGAACGGTTCAATATCGATATGAGTATCATTGCACCCCTACTATATATATTTTTTTTATTTTTTAAGGGCTCTTTTCTTGTGCATATTTTGGAGTGACGTTGGTCTGCACCAAAACAATCAACATAGGACAGGATAGTGGAAGGTGGAAAAAATATACCGGACAAAAATTAGACAGAACGTGATTTAAGGTTGTGTTACTGCAGAGTATTATAACTACAGTGGTGTGAATTTTTTTTGCCCCTGTCCTGATTTCCTAGTATATTGAATATTTGCCACACTTACATGTTTGAGATGATCAAACAAATTTTAATATTAGACATCGATGACAAGAGTAAATACATATTGCAGTTTTTAAATGAAGATTTCATTGATTAAGGGAGAAAAGTTATCCAAACCTATCTGGTCTTGTTTGAAAAAGTAATCCCTCCTTTTGTTAAATCATGAATTAACTCTAATTACCCACATTCTTTGGAAAGTTGAGTTTAGTTTCACTAAAGACACTCAAACCTGATTACTGAAAGACCTGCTGAATCAAGAAATCACTTAAAAAGAACCTGTCTGACAAAGTGATGATGGCTAAAAGATCTCCGGAAGCAGCACCTCATGCCACGATCTAAAGAAACACCTGAGAAACAAAGTCACTGACATCTACCAGTTTGGAAAGGGTTACAAAGTCATTTCTAAGGTTTTGGGACTTCAGTGAACCATGGTGAGAGCCGTTATACACAAATGGAGAAAATCTGAAACAGTGGTGAAACGTCCTAGGAGTGAACAGCCAACCAAAATTACTCAAAGAGGACAATGACAACTCATCCAGGAGGTCACAAAAGACCCCAGAACATCATTAAAGAACCACAGGCTTTCAAATGTCTCAGTTAAGGTCAAAGTTCATGAATCAACAATAAGAAAGAGATTAGGAAAAAGGGCATCCATGGGAGAGTTCAAGGAGAACAAGGCCTGTTTTGCTGCCCCAGGACCAAGTAATGGGAAATGGTACCATGAATTCTGGCTGTCTACCAAAACATCTTGAAGGAGAATATCGGCCATCTGTTTGTGACCAAAACACACCAGTAAAGGCTGAATGGCTTTAGAAAAACTAAATGAATACTTTGGAGCGACCTAGTTAAAGTCCTGACCTGAATCCAATTGAGGTGCTGTGGCACAACCTTAAAAAGGCAGATTATGCTTGAAAACCTTCCAATGTGGGCCAAAATTCCTGTGCAGTGGTCCCTCGCTATAACGCGGTTCACCTTTCGCCATTTCACTGATTTTTTTGGGTGGAATTTTACATGCTTTTTTTTTTCCTTTCTTACAGCGCTTTGTGTTCTGGGTCTTGAGTGGCTGTAGACCATTGTCAATCAATCGCATGCAGTGTCTTCTGTACAGTACAGAATGAGTTCAGCTTGTCAAATTACATAAATCTTCGGTCACTAGCAGTGTGACTCTGAAGTGCTGCACTGTATGTTTGTAAGTTTTCTCCCCAACAAACAACAAAAGTGTCTTTGGTTTCATTCTATAATACTGGACTTATTTTTCCACGAAGGTTTGAACTTTGAGTTTAAACAAGAGAGAAAAGTGTGAAAATGTTCCTGCCTGTCTGAGAAACGTCTATAAAGTGTGTAGTCCGGTGTTTTACAGCCTTAAAACGTCTATAATAATTGAAAAAAATAAAGTTGGCTACTTCGCTTATTCCACCTATTGCGGGTTATTTTTGGAATGTAACTCCCGCGATAAACGAGGGACCGCTGTACAGCGCTGTAAAAGACTCTTTGCTAGTTATTGATTGCGGTTGTTGCTGCTAAGGGTGGACCAACCAGTCATTAGGTTTAGAAGTCAGTTTTTCACACAGGGCCATGTGGGTTTGTATTTTTTCCCCCTTAATTATAAACACCTTAATTTAAAAACTGCATTTTGTGTTTACTATCTGTAAGCAAGGAAGCCAAAAAGAATTTCCACTTGCATGTCAGGATTTATTGACGCACAACATTTAAGCAGTCTCTGTATGCAAGCAACTAAATGTTCAGTCTTGAGTAAAAAAACAAACAAAGAAGATCAGTTAATGCCTTTTAAAATACGCCTGCATTCATAGTTGGACTGTAAAATTCACCAGCATATGAAACTGGACGTTTTGTCCCAGATAGTCGTTATCTGTCATTGGATGGTCGCAAATGAAGCCCTGAAACACTGGCTGATGTCCCTTGTGGCTAAATCATGAGAAGATAGCCAATGGGTTTTGTGACTGTGTACTCTGACAAATGCATTACTTATCAATATACTCAGCTGCGTCCTCTTTGTCTTGGGCTGCAGCTGGCGACGGCAGTCAGCCATCTCATCACAAGCTGAAAGTGATGTGCTGATCGCAGTAACATCCTCCGGCACTGCAGTTAATCAGCAGAGCGGGTGGGCCAGGTCATAAAAATTAACATGATTAATAGCATCTGATTAGCAGCAGATGAGTTGTGAGTGAGTGAAATAATACAACATTAATAAGGTGGGGGGAGGGGGGGGGGGCGATCTACCTTTCTAAAATGCTTTCAATTTGTTTCCATGCACAAATTAGCAAAAGTCTCCTGCTGTGTTGGCTATTTATATTGCTCATAACCAGTCTTAATTATAAAGTTACTATTCTATAACATAACAAACCTCCTATTGATAAATAACGTTAATGTGTGAGGGTCTGTAAATGAAATTTGTTTTGTGTAGGGTGGTGAGCTCGGTGTGGCAAATCAACCAATGTCCTTTGTAATAATTTGCAGTGACTCTCTCCTCTAAGGCACCAAGAGGACCCAAACCATCAAATAGACCCCATACCATAAGAGAACCACTTTATCCCCTCACGTGCCCCCATGTATGTTTAAGGTCAGGTCAAGTTTCTCCTTTAGTTTTTCCACCCATCTCACCTTTAAATAGTGGGGAAAAAATTCCAGTCAGTACTCCAGTCACCACAGTCAGTGTGGTGAGCTGCCTCAAATAAATCGATATACGGGAAAGACTAGATTGTGGATGGGCTCATTCACTGGGCCAGATTCTAAAATAAGAATAAAGAAAAAAGAAAAAAGGCTAAAATAGGCCACTAAATATACTTGGTCAGGCCTGCCTGAGTAAAATCTCTATGAAAACACTGGTGCTGTTAAATAACCTTTTCATGGTTAACAGGGGTGCACTGAGGAAAAATCTTTCATGACCTTGTTTAAGCCCTGCGGTAAATCTAAATGTAACAGGCTAATTAATGAACGCCTATTTTCACCTGTAAAAATGTTTAGTAGAACACTGGTGTTTATTCCTTCACATGTAAAAGCACAAACAGTAAGAAGCCTAGAGCTTCATTAAATGACCTTGGTAAATTATGTGTGCAGTAAGTATGTGCTTGTCCTGCATATATCAACATACATACATACAGCTGAACAACTAACTTCAGGATTAGACAGATCAGACAGTAGCCAACTAAGTACTGCTTCTATAGGAAATGCTGATCAAATGAAGCTGATTAACTGATCAGCAAATGTGAGCCTTCTTTAAAAAAAAAAAAAAAAGTATTTAGGTGGTTAACACAATGCCACAATCTACCCAGGGGTGGATATCCCTTCAAATCTAGTGGACAGTTAGACTGTATAGCGCTCAGAAAAACTGCAAAAACCCAAAAGCTACAACTCTGACTCTACAGGCCTCAATTAGCATGTTCAAAATGATTCAAAATTATTGCTTCTAAAGGTGGTTTTGCAAGCCACTGAATCATTTTTCTCTCTTTTTACATGACTGTATATAGGACACATAACCTGATACTGAATGCGCTGAATTCTTTTTAGTACTTAAAAATTGGTTTCTATAACCCCCAGCCAGCATCGGTCAGGCTCTCAAAACAAGTGCTTTGAATGCAACTCACTGTGCTTTGTGGACAAACTGAGAAAATAATAAATTATTTAATTTGATAACTAAAATATTGCTAAGTTGCAGAGCTAATAAAAACAAAAGAGAAATTGCTGAAAACCAAATAAACATAACAGAATTATTGCTTTAAATGTGACCTTCTGACCTACCCAAGCCTTTTAATGTCATTATTCTCTACTGTTTTGCTTGAAGCACAATCTCTTAAAGAGTTTATGAAGAATTTGAAATAAGAATTTAACATAAGTCTCAATGAAATCGTGATGTAAAAAAATAAAATAAAATAAATTGTGGGGATTTGCAATTTCCATTTCAGCAGCTTCAGCCACAAGTTAAAAACAAACAAAAAACTAATTTGCTGCTGTGACACTGCTCTCACAGACAGTAGCCATCATTATTCATCAAGTTTACCAGACATTTTGCTACTGAACATTTCCTCCTTACATTTACCCACCACCACAAGAGCTTTCTTCTCAGATGGGTAAAGGACTCAAAACTGTGAATCCTTTACCTCCTGCTTCTGTCATTTCCAATAAGAACACTGATATGTCTGGATTTATAAGATTATGTTTTGGGGGGAAAACAAACAACATATTCTGTGTTCATAGCCGACACAATCTCCTTTCCCCCTTTTTTGTGCCTGTAGCTATTTGACAAAATGAGAAAGATAATAAATATCTATTTTGTAATTTCAAGCAAGTACAAAGAGCCACTTCTTCAAGCAAGCGAGGAACAGACCTATATTGATGACAAAGTGGTTTCAACTAATAGGCTTTTAAAATGAGCTATTGATCTTTCCTGGCCATTATCTTAAAAGGAACCTTCAAAAGAAAACAGCTTTCAGGACAGACCAGAAGCATAGAGGAACATGGACAGATATGGTCACTTAACAGACCCCCAGCTGCTTGTATCAATACAGACTAATACTGACAATGAGTGACGAAAAGAAACATTTTTAATGGATTCGACACAAATCCTATTTAACAGTGTTGGTGTTAAAGAAAGGCAAAAGATGTTTGGAACCGGGTGGCAGAGAGTGAGAAGGTGCTCTGGAAATCTTTTTGAAATCTGGCCCATCTTGCTAATCAAGTCTCAGCTCACTTTCTCACAGTTTAAACAGGTGATTTACAGTGTGCCATTTTACGGCAATATGCTTAATTAAGCAAATTACACATTTCTCTGAGATGTTTGTTTGGGGGGGTTTTTTTTTAAAGAGTTTTTTGTCTGTTTGATTTTTTTCTTATGAGATGAGCTTCTCATTTTGGCTGCACACATCAGACACTACTTGTGCAAAGCCTTGGTTCAGTAGGATCTCAACAACAGAAAGAACATTAATATTCACATGCATGAGCACTTCTATTAGGAATTGAAAACCTGAAACCTGCGTGCAATCGAAACCTAAACAAACAAGACTTACCTTCCACTCCGCTGATACACTTGACCCGGTCACGGACCTCCACGTTGTACCCCTCAAACGACATGAAGACTCCATTGGGGTGGTAAGGTTCTCGCTGGGCGTAAACCTTTGAATAGCTGTGCTGAAACTCAAAACGATCGTAGCCATCGTACTGCACTATTTTGCCGTACACCTCAAAGTACTTTTCCACCCAAGAGAAGGGCAGGTAGACTTCTCCCCCCTCTCGCCGGCCTTTGACAGTCGATTCATCATTGATTAAGCAGTCAATTTCTTCATACTTGATCCCCCCGACAACTCCGACAACAGGCGGGGGCTCGGGAGGTTGCGGGGGATGCTGCTGGCTGCTGATGCTAGCATCGCCGATCTGAGAACTCGTGGCCACCGGGGCAGCACGGGGCAGGAAGCGTATGGAGGTGTCACTAGAGCAGCGGTTCCACAGCAACACAGTGATGAGTGTGAAGAGGGCGCAGATAACGATGAGGGTCTTGTAGTTCACCCGAGCAGCCAGGCAGCGCATTATCACAACCTGCCTGTACAGCACAAACAAAAACAACTCATTAGAAGACTCTCATTAGAGTCAGAGTAGCCTGCAAATACATTTATGCTTAACGTCTGCTATTATACACCAGCAGCCTGCTCTTTATGCTCTAGGTTAAAAAGCAACCACCTTGCAAACACCTAAAATCTGCCTTTATAATAAAGCAGGACTGCATCAGACATTTTTATAAAAAAGGTGTTTTCATCTGAGCAACTGGAGGAAGAAGGAAAGAAACTATAGTGTGAGTTTGTTTTTCTCTTTGCAAGCATCTGTTTGAAATTTATAGACGGTGAAAAGTTTACCACAAGGATCGCACTGCTGTGTGAGCTTTCTTTTTATCCCGTGGTGCCAAACACATGGCCGCGACATCAGCTGTGTGCAGGAGAAATCTGTAATCCCATACCGCCATCACTGAAACCTTGTTCCTCGTTTACAATCGCTTTAATGGAGAGAGCTGACTAAAGTGGTTACTTAAGTGCATGTGAGTAACATAACTGCTCTGATCTTTTACAATGACTTCAATTTTACAAATGAGTAAAGTCAGCTGATTCACATTAATAGCACTTGCACTGAGTAGATAAATGGAATGAGGTCATTATTGCACTAAAAAAAAGTCAGAACATAACCAAGAGAAACTAGTAAAAGATACAATCTAGCATATAACAGTAAAGCTTTATGGTGAACATCACAGTTTGTAAGTGCCTGGAGAGTGTAAAGTGCTACTGTTCTCCAGTGATTCTCTCACCAGATCATCAAACTCCAGATAAACCTGAGTGAAAGCTGCTTGGAACAATTTTCCCTAAATAGATGACATGTTGTAATTTGTGTCAAACACAGAGTTTTGCCTACTTTTGTCTGGTGAGGAGGCCGTGTTGCCGTGGATGAGTCACGAGCACCTGAAGACAGAGCTGGTGCATTCATGTTGTAATTAAGACTGAACAATGTGAAGAAAAAAATAATTTTGTGTAGTCTAACTGATTTTTATTTTTCCCTTCTCTTTTGCATCGAGTCAATTGTGGTCTTCACTGCAACTCAAACTCCTCTAATCAGGACACCTGCATATGAAGGGGTAGTACAATATGTTGAGCTTTCCATGCAGTAAGAGCCAGCTTAAGTCCACATCACGTCTGAAGTAGCTCGCCTGGCTCAGATCACAGAATCCACCAAGCAGAACCTTTAAATCTAACTAATAATAATGTTATAGCTTTTTAACTCCCACAGAAGCTTACATATATGCTGGGCTACTTCTTGGCCAGCAGCAGTTGCCAAGCAACCAGCAGGGACTCCAGAAAGTTATAGCTCCTGCCCAAGAAACACAGTTACTACAATTACGATTATCTTAAATAAAATTTTAGAACCAAACTAAAAATAAATCTTGTATTTTAAACTGCAAATTTCTTTAATTTCTAAATATAATTGAACTAGTGAAGAGCAGACGGTCATTGGTGGTGGGTTAGTGCCAGGTGGGAGCTTCTTTTTCTTTTTTTTAAGTCCATCTCATAATGACCTGAGCTGAACTAAACCAAAGTCCTTTAGTAAACACCTCCAGGGACTTATCGAGCTTCAAAGGTCACAGAGTTAAAAAAATATATATATATATATGGATCTGTAGAATAAACAGTCAAATCTGGTGAAGTCAAAAAGTCTACCCCCTTGAAGTTACACTTGTACAACAATATTTGCTTCAAAGTTCTCCCACAGATTTCACATCATCGCTCTTTCACTGTCATACTTCTCCTTAAACGGTGTCTCTGCCTAAGCAGTGAGTGACCTTTAGGAGTGGATAAAGAGCACAGATGTAACAGATGTGACTCTGAATTTATAATGAAACAAAATGAGGACGACACTGCAAAAAACTCTTTTAAAAATCAAAGCCACACCTTTATGATCACTTAACCTCAATACATCAGACATGCACTTCCCATCATGACAATGCTCAACTTCTGCTTAGATAAATACTAGAGGCAAAACAAACCATATCCTCCTGATGCTGGCTTACCATCAGTCGCTGCAGACAAAATTTAATTTAAGGTCATTTTGTTTAATTTTAAAGCATTGCATCCTGCTCAGGCCATATTGCAGGTCCCTTAGAGGCTCTCCTCAATTACCCTTTCAAAAGGTTTAAACCATCTCTCATGTCTTAAATTGACATTTTTGATTCCAGTCTTAAGAGATATTTTCCCCCCTAATTGAATCTACATAAAGGTTACTGTCACTATCATTTATATTCTGTATCAAATTATGTGCTCTGTGCATTTCCACCTTATGGATGTTAAATTTATTACAGTAAACTATCTGGGTGCACTTTGGTTGATATGCTGCTTTTCAGATTTTGAATTAAAAAGCAGCATGCAAATCAGACGTGTTACTTTCTGCATCAGTCTTCTGTTTTCATGTCCTCTGTGTGTCTCTGACATTTTCGCCAAGCAAACAAGAAATCAATACACATCCTTAGGCCTCTCCTCTTCCTCCACACTGATTACAGCTTACTGCTGATAGAATTTACTATTACATTGATGACAGCGCCCCGTCCTCTGATGACAGAGGAGGGAGAGGGAGAAAATCATTATTCGCCAAGTTCATTTCACTATCTCAGCTTAAACTAGCCACAACTGAAGGTCAGCTCAATCAATGGGCATTAATTGGACAAAAGTAATCTTCTGTAGCGTTGCAAAGTCAAATAATCACACTAGTGGCCTCTTAAGAAAGTTAAAGTGTTAGATTACCCGCAACGAAAAAATGCTTTGAAATACAAACACAGAAGGAACGCATGCTGTAGTAGATGAAGCTGCGGCTCCGTGCACGACAGGGGGGAGTATTTTCTCCATTACTGGATGGAAAAAGTTTTCAGCTGGATTTTATAAGAAAGAAAAGACTTTGGTGCATCTCTGCAGCTGGTTACTTACTGCCACACGTTAAAAACCATCACTGATATTTAGAGAAATGACAGCGCGGTACAGTGATAAAAGATGAGGCTGATGGGAGCTCTGACAATGTTGAAAATGTGAGGCGGAAAGACTGGGGACTGCACCCTGAAAGATAAGTAGAAACACCCCTGTCAAGGATTCCAACTATAAATAAAAGGCTCTTTTTATAGTGATTCGTTGCTAGCGTTGAGGCTTGGGCTAAAGGTGGATATACATGGGCTTTAAGCGTGGCAGCATGAGGAGTATCCTAAAACCTCTTGCTCACTTGGTTTACCTAAAGGCATGTCCCATTTCTCAAACGTAATTTACATCTTCACGCTAGAACAGTAGGCACACTGGAAGAGAGGTTAATGTCACGGGTGAGCAAATTACAAGATGCGGTTTGTTTACGGATCACAAACCATGAATGTTCTGTCTGAGGAGATTTCGCACTCTGCCACGTCTTACACCCAAATAAGCATTTGCAACGTTTCTGTAAGGTTGGGACTAGCTGTAGAAAGCCAAAATACCCCTAAAAACTGTAAATAACAGCAGAGATGGAGAAAACCGAGAGACTTAAAAACTGTTTATTCTAAGAAACTGGAAAGCATGCCCTCCTTAGAATGTAAAACTTAATTTCCATCAAATTCTTGGCAATAAATATAAGCAGAAAAATGAGACAGTGTTGAAATTTTATCAGTGAAAGAGTGGTGTAGCACTTGCAACATCAAGCATGTTTAAATCAGAAAGTTAACAGTTTTTAAGAATGGGCATCTGTCTTTTCACAACAGGTGAAACAGGGCACCTTCTGAAGCATGCTCTTAAGCCACGCCCATATGTTTTCTCTGTTGTCACCATGATTTTTCTTTTGTCATGATCACGGCAGAAATATAAAATGAGTGCATAATTTACAGACCAAATGTTTACCTTTTGCTTTTCTAGTTAATCTTTAAACAAAGAATCTGTTACTTTGTGTCAGAACACAGGACTGCTTTTTGTCCGAATCCCCACTTAGTCAGAAGAAGCGTTATATTTATTGGAAAACACCGTCCAAATGAAAAATGTGAACTGTCTGTATTACAGTATGTAAACCAAGTTGACACAAAAAAAAATTAGTTTGATTTATTGTTCCCTCGACTCCGTTTCCACAAATGAACTTCTTTGCAAATCATCTCTGCCGCTATGTTAATTACAAGACAAAAACAACACTTTGTTATGCAGACACTAGCTGCGTTGTCTCTGGTGTATTTTGACTCAAATTCACTTCTATCTATCAGCAATCTGTTTTCATCAGAAAAAACAAATAAACAAAAGACAGCAGTGTTTTTTTTTATTTTTCTTTGAAAGGCTTTTTTTTTTTTTTTTCCTTTTGATTTATTTTAATTGATTGCTGCTATGACACAGCAGAACAGGCAGTAGTTGTATGGTATTGACGGGGGACAGCTGAGTGAATTCAGCACTATAAACTCCAGTGATTCGATTTGATGGAGTTTATTTATTTAAGCATTACCTTAAAGATATTAAGATTAAATGGTTAAGAAATCCACATTTGTTACTTAGTGGAGGGCATGGAGGTGGAAGATCAGCAAAAGCCGTTCTGAGGACTTGTTTATACGATACACATCTGTGTAATCCACTGGTTATCAGATAAGCTCCGGAGGTTTTGCATAGATGCACTCCCTTTGGTGACAGTACCGCTGTGATCTGGAAGAAAACTACACTGTACATGACACTAAAACATATCTTTACAACAGGCACATATAGCTGGACAGCAGGTGAAAGACAATCCTGTTGGAGGATAAAAGTCTTCCATGCCTGACAGATTAGGGAGAAAGCCACTGCAAAACAAAAGCAGCTTTTCAGCTTACAGGATCCCAGTGTTCTGGTTATGGAAAATGAGAAGCGACTGTAGGTACAGGTGAAGGCTTTTCTTTTATATTCTATAGTATAATACAATGGCACTAGGAACTTACAACAGTAAATTGTTTTTGAAATTATGTTTTGTATTTTTGCCCACATCAACTCTCATGTCAATCTGTATCCTTCATTCCAACAAGACCAAGAACAAAACCTGTAGTTTTACAAAGTAATTTTCCCTTCACTCGACATGACTAGAAGAATGCTGGAATCACAAACACAGTACCCAATTAATGTACCGACAGCCCCCTGCAATACAAATGTGAGCAAACGTGTGGTAGAGACTGAGCAGTGAATCTGCACAGATGCAACTCTCTGCACTTGAGTGCAAGAATATAATTAACTGAATCCTTTTCGTCTTTTTCTGACAGATGTGTCAAACACGCCGGCTTTTTCCAGTGTCAGGCATTGGCACTTTTATTTTTTTAACTTGCAAAGATTGGAGTTTTCTGTTGGTGCCACAAAACCTCAAGAAACCTTACAGAAGTCTCTGATACAATCATTGGCTACTGGTGTTTTTTCACTCTTTCCTATTTTTTTTTTCAAACAGAGTCAAAGACTGACAACCCACACGTTGACAGGTATAATTAATATTATTCTGTTGTTATTGTTAATTACCAGAATATTATAAAAAGCCACTGTATATGCAACTACATGTAAAATCAAAAAGCTGCTGGTAAATCACATCTGACTTTACACCCAACTGAAAACTCCTAAATGATACTGCTGACAGTCGTCACTGTAGTCGGCTGAGAAAACATCTGCTTCACAAACACACAGGTCTAGCAAATTCACGAGTCCCTGGGGTCACAGGGCACTCGTATGCCTAACAACACACAGATTCTCTGCTGCTAATGCAGATCAGAGGCTTGAAAATCTACCTTAAAAATCCCCATAAAAATCACATCTCTTGAATGGGGACTTCAATTTAAACTAACTACAAATCTCGGTCCAGGTCTCCAGTGCAGAATGTACAACATTTATACCGAGTGAAAACTGTTGTGGCGTTGGGCTTACAGATGGGTGAATGGAGTTGTTTTTCTTCTCCAGCTCCAGGGGTAACAGTCACAAGCAGTCATCACAGCAATAAAAGCTTGAGTGCTCATGAGATATCCTTGGGGAGCTGTTGGAGCAGAAGCCCAGAATGCGTGAGGTGCAGGTTTTTGTAGCCTCAACTAAACTCCTGGCATTTCACAGCCTTCCTCCAGGGGTAAAGTAAGGCAGGGGTTTGAGACTGCCTGTAAATTATCAGCTTATGCTGAAGCTCTGAGGCATGTTAGCTCCTGCAGAGATGTGATGGAGTTTGTGTATGTGTGTGTGTACACTCTGGATGTGTTTTTAAGCCTGATTATGATAGCGTAGGCAACAGAACAATTCAAGGCAACAACTGACAGGAAAAATAAACAACTTACATCTTTATCCATGAACCGCTGAGCATGCAGCAGAACTGCGTGTATCACCCGTTATATGAGGCACAGTCTATACTCTGCTAATCCTCAGAATATTATAATGTATAATTGATTTTGCATGCAAACAAAACAATCTGTCATCAAGATATGTAAATACTCTCTCAGCAATGTAATCAATTGTATATTTAAGACAGGTTAAACTTTAGAGGTAGGAATCACCATACATCCCACGATACGATATTATCACAATACTTAACGCACGATACGATATTATTGCAATTTAAAAAAGAATATTTTGCAATATTCAGATTCTGTACATAAAGTTAAACTTTATCAATATTCATTTGATCTAATATCAAAGTCTCGCACGCAGTCTTTCTCTCATTTCAGTCAGTTTTATTGTTGACAAACTGAACGGTTTGTTTTACAGTCTAGTCCAACTTAACTGAATGCAACCATCTGGTACAATTATAGCCATTCTGAACTATGAAATTTCTGAAAACTATGCAGCCCATTCAGCAACTGAAGAATTTGAAAGTAAATTAAAACAAAATATAATTTTACATTAAATAAAAAAAGTTTTAAAATTAAAATAAAACATGTCTTAAAGTAAAATAAGTAAACTGTCATGTTTATTGCTGCCAAAAAAAAGTTAAACACATTTGGACAGTGAAGGAATGTCAGGATTCTTCCTCAGAAAAAAGGATCAACATGCTCTGAGCACAAAAACCTTTTTTGTAACAAAATATCGATTTCTGCTGTCCCTGTATCGATACATTATTAGCAAACAAAATATCACGATACTACACAGTATCAATTTTTCCCCCCACCCCTATTAAACTTATACAAGGTCAAAGCACTCATCATGCTACCACAAACGTAAAGGGGCATGAGACAATCCAAATGACTGACTTAGTCGGATCAGACATTAAACAGCCTTTAACATGCCAACTCCCTAGTGCAAAGTCTTTGTTATGTCAGACTGCATCCATGTGAGAATACCCGGGTAGCTTTCATGGTGACCCCAGACGGTTGGTGAAATCCTCAAGCCTCAAGCTCAGACTCATCTTTACATACAGTCTACAGCTTGATTTAAAGAGAGTATTTTTCTTTCGTTACCAAGAATGACAATATTTAACCTCCTAGGACCTGGCGTCCACATATGTGGACATCACATTTTGGGTTATTTAGACCAAAATACTCAATTTTGCTCTACAAGGGCCTGATATCCACTTACGAGGACATTATACTGCTACTGTTCTATCAAAATTTTAAACGAATATCCTCATATGTGGCTCTTATTTTTATTTAAAAAAAAAAAAAAGGTTAAAAAAATAAAAATCTGGTAATTCTTTGTTTTTACATTCATCTGGCCCCAATATGTCCAAATATCAAAGAGAAATTTAAAATGCATGCTGTGGAAGAGTTCGGCTCTTAGGAGGTTAAGGAAGTAGAAGTATGAAGTCACTTGAGTACAACACTTCATTTCACCTAAACCTATATCAATATCTGTCCAGAAAAGGTATGCCTATCCCTGTCGCTTCAAATACTCAGTAATAGTAGATTGCAGCTATCGGTTCTAAACAGACATGAGAAACCTTGAAACCCTCATCACGCAAAATTATTCAGTTTTGTTTGGAGGCAGCGGAAAAGTGAGTGCACTGCTTTGAAGTTAATGCGCCTGTGTGTTTAATCTCTGCTTGGCGGATTAAGCAGGTCATTACTAAAAAGCTTATAACTAAGGTCTGCTGAGATTTTTAGCCAACTCTTAATCAAATGGAGGGGAGACGAGAAAAATACAGGGTCATGCCTGGTGCTACAATACCATAGAAACAAATGCAGGTTTACTAAACACAGAGAAGCAAAGGGATCTAAAATAAGGGAATGAAGTCTAACCTATGGTGTACAGTCGTAGCAGATTATTGGGGTCAAGTAATTTCAACTCAAAGTAAAAAATAAATCATCCCCAGCATTTAAAAAAATAAAAATAAAAATCATTTATTTCTGTAATTTTATCCTGTTATTTAATGGTCTTCTTCTTCGAGGAACAAATAACTTGACAGCAGTGATGGGCAGAAATGGCATTGTATGTCTTATATTAAGAAGAGATGCACTGATTGGAGTGTGACCTGCTGATCGCCAACTGTCATTTTCTTTTCTCAGAACTATAATTACCAGCACACAAAAACAAAAAAATCTACTTCTGTTTTACTTTTTCTCTTCTGTTCTGTTACTGATTTATAACTACTACTTTTCTTCAATGCAACATTTTATTTTTATAACAATATTATTAATAATAACAAAACAATAAATTAAACTTTAAATATTTCCTAAAACTGCTGTAATTAACAGGATTGGCTCTTGTTGAAACAAATATAAAGCACTCTGCTCCTGGAAAAAGGCACAAATATCATAGAATTGAGTGGTATAAACGGTATATAGTAGAAATGATATGAATTTGGCCAACGGTAGAGATTTTTACTATACCGCTGCTATCAAGCTGTGCCTGGTCAAAATCATCGCAATCGCTGCAAGCATGGAGCTTACACGTGGGGAGGAGGAGGAGGTGCCCATGAAGAAGAACGTCGGTCACATGCACCTGGGTTTGGGTTTAAGCAGTTTGATGTTAAGCAGACAAATATCATCTGCCAATTGTGCCGGGTGACAGTAATAGTGAAGAGACGAAGCACGTTCTGGAATATGAGAAAAGCCAAAAACTGCGCTCTCCTCAAACGCCCAGTCAGTCAAGTGGAAAGAAAAAAAAGGTGGCCCTACACACCAGCAGACTGATCTTTTCCAAAGGCACATTTTATTTTAAACAACTTAGAATTTAGTGTTTTACTGATATTCTACATGTATTTTTTATTCAAAGATTTTTGCGCATTTATCTTCATTTTTATTTGTTATTTAAGAATTTTGTGTTACATTGTTTGGAAAAAGATCTATTACATCTTAAAAATCATTTTAAAAGTTTTGTAATTAAAAAACAAACAAACAAACAAAACGTTTGCACAATAAATGTTCTTAAAATGGCATTCTATACTCTATCTATATACAGAAGAAAAGAATATATCGCAATATAGATCATTACAGCACATGCTTCAAATTATACCGCCCAGCCCTAAAATATCATATAACATATTTTAGCTTACCAAGCAAAAGCAGGTGCAAGAAATGTATGTAATTACACAAATGTGTGTTACTCACATAACCTTCCAGCATGTTTATAACTATAACACCAGATAACAAGACACCGACCCTTTGCCTTTTTTTACTCATCTTCATTATTTCCCTTGTAACCACTTTGATTCCTTGCTCATACCGAGGCTGCTGGCTAGCTTTAGCGTTGCCCACTTTGCCTTTTTTAGTTGGCTTTAGCTGGGTGAGGGTGATTTAACTGTCTGGACAGATTTGTTGTTGTGAACTGTTTTGTGGTGTGCACGTGCCGTTTACTTTGTCGAACTTCGTGCCTTCACTCATAGCATACTTCCATGCTAATGACATGTTAGCATGTGGCTGTGAGAATATGTGCAACTATATTACAAGATGTTCTTCATGTAAGTGTTTCATGTAGGTCTCTCAGTACTTCCTTAAATAACTGATTTAAATGGACACCATGTACTGAATCAATTATTTATTTAGTGTTACTCTAAAGAGTAACACTTTTAAGATTTCACCAAAAATAAGGGCCAAAGAGAATAATTCAATCTCTAAAGAGAAACACTGCATAACTGGTTTAAAGTTCAAAAGCATACAAAAACATCTTACGCAGCACTACAATGTGATATAAGTTACAGCCTTAAACATCAGCCGTGGATTGAAATGCTGTGCGATTATCTAGCACTTAAAACAGGGCTGCATGGGGGTGTGTTTCGGTATCTCAAGGCCAGCACTTTATCCTCACACAGATGCACAATTACCTGTTACGCAAGCAAATGAACACTTAGTTCCAAGAGCTCTGTCTTTCCCCATGCTATCAAAAATGTTTCAGAAGAGAAATGCAGCGCTTAAAGGGACTTGTAACAGATATGCCTAATAATTTCATCATACAAGCGAGACCAGGCCATTTTTCACAGTGGATATAAGAGCAGATTTAATTTGCCCATGTAATGCAGTTAAGCACCAATCTGCATGTGGAAGAGGTTTTAGTGCACATCAAGTGTGTTGGTTAATTTCATTATTTATTAATTTTTTTTAATATCGACAATGTTAAAACTTGTCACAGTCAAGGAGCGTGCATGAACCAAATATTTACACAAAATGTCATTTAAAGAACAATCTCTCCTCCGTCCGTGCTTCCTGGACCACAAATATAACTGTCTCACTCTAAATCTTGACGGTGACGTCTGTAAGGACAGTGATACTAACCTCTTCTATTCATTTAGAAAGAGATAAACAACTGGCTGAACATCCTGTCACACTTCACCCAGCGTCCTGTCCCGGCTCGCTCTTCTGGTACTTTCTGTCTGCAGTATCTGTAACACCAACAAAGGAGACACAAAACATGAAAAGTCACTATTGTTTCTCAAAGGTGAACTCATATTTTTTTATTTTGCGTGCATGATGAGGACAATGTACAGTATGTGTAGGTGTGTAAAAGATAAATACTCCACAAAAAACATCTTTTTTACATGTTAAATGCAAGCTGACAGATTTAATGGGATGTACTGCTTTTTTTAATATAACTGAATTGCTTTTATTTTAACTGAGCTCTTCACTCAATTCTAATCATTTTTCATTAATGTAGCCACAAAAAGCCCCACAGCCTCATAAGCAGACCTTGTTACTCAAACATTTTTTTTGAAATTCATTTCCCAAAATCTGTTATTGCTATTGAGGGTCACATGAAAGCAAAAAATGCACCAAGTGAAATGCACTAGGCAGCTGTTGGTTACAAGCCCACTTCAGACAGGTAAAAATACTCACATGTGAATGGGAAAGGTTCAGTTAGCATTAGCTGATAGTAGAGAAGAATGAATTCCTCCTGTGCACTGGTTTAAGCAGGCTCTACATCGCTCAAATGAAATCCTTTAACTGGCTAAACGCTTCCTGGGGTAAATTATGACTGATTGCTCCTAAGCAGCTTTTCAATACCACCTTTTCACAGAGCAGCAAAATTAGCCAGTGTATCTTTTTTTTTTTTTCCTCAATGTGGCAAATTATAACTTTAAATCAATGCTACAAACACAGATGCACAATAAATTACGATAAGAAAACCGATGCATATTTGTAATTGCAGCTATTGCAGGGTCACTAATGTACGCCAATCTATCAGTCCAAATATGCAGTTACATGGATACTTCACTCTGCAATTAATCTTACTAGTTTATTTCTAGCTGCTGCAGTGGCAAGCTATTAAATTAAAGAAGGTACTAAATCGCTACGTCAAAGAGAATATATTGATCTTTTTTATGAAAAGTGCTTATTGACAGAGCAATTAAATTAGATATCGAAGAAATTAAACCAGCAGAGCTTCATTCTGTCAGTGCACGGCCAACTGCAATGTGACAGACGCAGAACGACAAAGCCACTAACAATTTGAAACTGGCAAATCAACAACAATTACAATATTTTAAAATATAATGGTATCCAGTTACACAAGAGTAAAATTGTCCCAGTGATGTTGAGGTATCTACGTAGATACTTCTAGATCACTCAGTCGGGAACATTTTAAGCAAAACTATCTGATGGCTACCACTCCCTCAAACTAGTAGCAAGTATATTTTTGCTTTTTTCCTCTTTAGCTTTCATCGTCGAGTATGCTGATGACCTGTGTTGCCACAATTCTGTCTATTCATACAGCTGGTCTATAACAAGTTGCCATAAAAGATGTATCCTGGCTAAGAAACAAAAGAAAATACGTTAATGAAGTATTTCAATGACACTCTTGATTCTTTAAAGGAGGACAGGACATGCGTGTTTGTGGCCTTTTATTTGAAAGAAAGCATACTGCTACCAAGCCTGAGTGAAAAGGAGACAGAAATGTCATCAGTCTTAATCAATATTCTCTGGCTATTTTATGAGGATACTGATGTTTTTAGAGGCAGGTGTGCTGCAGGCAGATGGTAAGAAATGAGAGTAAACATCAGCCTGGAGCAGCTCATTTTTCCCAGAGCGAATCCTGCAACAGCCATGCCAGCATTTCATTCTACACACCTCTCTCTGAACATCTGGATAAAGTGTTGCTTTGCTTGAATAAGCATCTTTGTAGCTGGCCTAGTGCACGTGCACTGTAACCCACACGGACAACCGCACACACGCGCTTGTACTAAATGCTTCAAGATGACTGTGAAGGGGCCATTATGTTTCCCCATCTCTTCTCCGCAACCCTTCTGTCCAAAGTGGATAACCAGTTTCTTAAAAAATAAAAAATAAAACAAACCCACAAACAAACACGTTTCAAGCATCAAATGGAACCAAAAGCACAGTGTAAACTTGAGCTCAGAGGTGCCTTTAGTGGTGTTTTGAGAGTGTATAAACCTTATCTGTCCTTCTCAGATGGTTTATGATTGTGGCAAAAAAGGCTTGGCTGGAGGAAAAAAATCCACGTATATCAGATGAAATTAATTAAAACATAATATGAAGGATACTGAGCTTCAAGGAAAATGATCTGTTGCACTGCATCAACAGTAAAGGTCATGTATTTAACAACTGAGTGAGGTGACTACTACACTGAGAGATTAAATACTCTAGATCTGTCTGTTTGGGCTCAGGGGGTGATTGAATACTAACACTAGTGACCGATTTCCTAGGGGAAATCCTGTGTATGCACAGATCTTATAAAACAGGCTTTGAAGGACTTGATGAATGAGTTTATACTGTGTGAGAGAACAGACTGAAGGAGGGACATATTTTTCAAGAAACACCAATATTTGAAATTCTAAGAAGTTAAACGCTCAATCAGTATGAGTTCTAAAAATATATATAATCTCTTAAGGATGTGTAATCAAGAGCAGAGGAAGCTGAGCAGCACTCCAACTCCTCTTTAAGGCGGTTTAGCATGTCCCAGCTTTGCTCTGTGCTGACACCGTTTTAACAGCCTTTACATACTGACCCATTCAATCGACCTCTCCTAAGCAAGGGGCTGACACCTTGCATATGAATCACGGACATCAACTTTATGGCTGTCTCCTGTGAATACATTTTGAACATTAGCCTGAGGATATTTCTTTTATGATAGTTTGACTGAGAATGATATTGGGCCATTAATTACTCAAGTCGCTACTCATTTGCTGGCGCCACCACACATGCAGCCATCTATCATGACTTGTGAGGGTGAAAAAGAAAAAAAAGAAAGAGAGAGAGATGGAGACCCATCTGTTGGGCATTCATAAATACATTCATTTTCTTTGGGGAGTCAATGGCTGGCCAAACATTGAATGATCGCACCACGGATGCCACCATGGAGCCAGCTATCATTGACCATCTGATGCCCAGAGCAATTTCCAAGAATTCTGCGTCTGCAAAGTGAAGCGCTCAATTAGCTGAGATTTCTGCTTGCAGAGCTGGAGAGCAAACTGATTAAACGCGATTGCTTATCATACAAATAATCTACTCCATTCTGCCCACACATACACACAAACACACACAAGTCTGAAGTATTCTGACGCACAGTTAAAATAAATAAATAAATAAAATCAATATGAGCTGGTGCCAAGGTCACTGGATAAAAATAGTCTGCATAGTATAATCTAAATGAATTGCTTGGGAGACGAATCTATATCCCAAAAATAAATAATAGTCTGAACCACTCTGCAATACTGCAGATGATTTAATCTCTGGTTGGACCGGAGTCAAAAGCTTCTCTTTTCAGGCAAATTTACACAATAACCTGTTATATACAAAACACTCCTTGAAAAGATAACTGAGAAAAATAGGACTGTGTACATCCTTATATGGTCTGCTATAACAGAAGAGAATGATTTTACTTGTAGCTGCTGTGAAAATTGAAAAATGAATAAATAAATGAATGAATAACTAAATCTGCATAGAGCAAACCTCAACAAAAAAAGACAAAAATCGTTACTTTTAGGGCTTTTCTATACAATCCTGGAGGCCCATGCTAGCCACCGTGTTAGCTGCATTCTCCCAAAGCACCAGTCCCATGCCAACCTCTCCCAACTCTCAAACCATTAGGGTAATTTTCATACTGGATTTAGCAAACAAAGAGGGTTTCAGAAGGCCTTCGTCACATGCTGAGAGATGTGTTGTGGTTGTCACAAGTGTTTAGGGATATAGATAGTAAAATGTGGTGTTATTTAGTGCTGCTTTGCATATATTTATGGGCTGTGTCACTCCCTTTTTTGTGCTTGTAAAGAAATGCAGCTTTGTTGCACCAGTTTATTCCCAGATTGGGTGCAGCTGTTCTCCACTGTTTGCTCTCTCCCTTTTCTCATGCAGAAACAATTTTCCATTTGTGAATCCCCCCCTAAAAAAAACCTCCATACTTCTAGATTTCCCTTGGAGCGTCTTGAGGTACTTACCCTTTAAATACACCTACACTCTGAGATGCTTTTTGCATTCAGTCGTGGGAATGTCAGTGTCAGAGTGACATAGTTAAAGGTTGAGGCAACAAGAACTTGCAGGCTCTGGGGAGGCAGGTGGAGTCACTGCGCAAGCCATACAAAACAGATACTTGGAAAACTCTTTGAGAGCCACTCCTGATTTGCGTTCCAACTCTAAACTGAAGAAAACAGGATGAGAGGATAAGTCTCAGAGTGGGAGGCAGCAAAAAGCAAGCTTGCATTAGGAAGCCAAGATGAAAGTAAATAAGAGTTGGGAAGTTTTTAGAAGCACAGCAAATACCCTGGCTGCCTGTCAGGACTGTAGTGAACCCCGTTTTTCATGCTAGCAGGCAAACGCTGCTTACAGTAAGAGCGGACCATTAGATACCAGCGATATGTTAGGGAATGAGAGAGTAAACATACACAAACAACGTTAAGCAGCAGCAATTAACACCACTCAAGTCTTCATTATCTCAGTATCTAGCACAACTGAACTGTCATGGTGTCCACGAGAGGTCACTGCAGATAGTGCTGCTCACTTAGAATCAACATATTCAGATTTATCTTGATTTGGAAAAAAAATGAGCAAGATTGCAGCTAACAACACCTTCCAGTTATTAAATAATTCAGGTCTAAATAGAGGGAGAGATGACAGACAGATGCACCTACAATGCCACAGCGAACAGCCATAGTTAGCATGCAGGCTGTAGTTGTAGGATGGCAAAGCTCTTACTCACAGTCTTCAGGTCATTTTACAGACTCTTTGTAGATTTCTGAGATGTGGTATAAAGACAAATCACATGAGAACATTCCCTTCTGGGCTCTGTACATCTGACGAACAGCTCTGAACTTGTTCGCAGCACAGACACCTCGGTGTGAGCTCTGTAAAAGAGGAGGGCTGTGCCCCAGCTGCCTTTCACATGAAGACAAGACTTGCATCTTCAGAACCTTGTTAGTTCTCTGAAAAGGCCACCGACTAGTTTGGAATATTAAGCAGCTCGTGCTGTCGGAAATCAAAAAGGATTTTGGGAGAGAGTGGGAAGTTTCAAAAAGGCTTTGATGGTATATATCGCTCAATCTCCAGAAGATACGGCAGGATGAAAAAATAAAGACAGGAGAACAAAGAGCCTCTCGGGGAGGAGGGAGGCAGAGGTTATTCTTCCCCCCTCTCTGTTCTGAATATGCATATATCATTATTCCTCAATCAGAGCGTCTTGCCCTTAAAATGTCAAGACTTCTGACTGAAAAGACGAGAAAGCGAGAGACAGAAATAGAAACTAAAATTGGGGAAATGGGACACCAAATGTTTCAGGTCATCAGACACACTCAAGTAATATAGCCTCACTTTAAGGAATATACAAATGCAGAGCACAGTGAAATAATTCATAAATCTAAGGCCTGGTAGCACAGTTTGTTTAAAAATAATTAAAATAATGAAATGATTACTAGATGCCTGAATAATTACAGAAACAGTTACATCTTTCTGAAAATCTTTAAAGACACGAATGTGCACAGCATGCTTCTTGGTGCGCTCTAAGACAAATATGTTGATTTAATAACAGCACCCTTTTGCATTGAGAGAATTGCCATCGCTTTGGGAGGAGATTAGATTAAGCATAATAACACGTCTCCTGCAATATGCCTTTCCTTCAGTCACAGTAAAAATAGGTTGTTGCCAATAAAAAGGGCTTTCTTTCAGGAATATATGCAAAATCTCACTTTTAAATTTTAAGGGAACAAAGTTGTTTGAGAACCGAAGAGAGAGTTAAGACGGTCAAGTCGGTGAGATTTAATATGTAAAGCACATTGGCTCACACAGCTAAAGAATTTGACAGAAATGCCAAGAGACTGCAAGCCATCCAGCAACGAGGTTGAACATGTGTGGCAATGAAGAAAAAAGCTGTTCAGAGGCAAAGTAAAAGCCCTGAGGTGATTTTTTAAAAATGTCTCTTTCGAGCTGACCTTGACTTTACCGTATCCTGCAGGTTTACCTTTAACTGGCCTTACCAAGCAAATTATTACCCCTGTCAAGGCTGCAGTGTCCTGCCAATCTTCTGCTTTCTCTGCCTTGAATGCAATTGCTCGTGGATATTTCTGCTCAATTTTCTTCTGCCGCTTTCAGGCAATTTAAATCTCTTTTAGTTCATTCGCACATGATATATGTGCCTATAGTGGTCCAGAAATATTTAAACTGAATAAGGGAGATAGTAATTCTGTTGGTTTTTAATTATGGGGATTACGGAACGTAGTGTTCGAGCTTTACAGATTGCACAGCAAGGCCATGCCAGTTCTGTTGACACTGCTCAGAAGTCTTTCATGTTGTAACTCAGTTTGTAACCCAGAATGTCCATGTGTGTGGCTATAACACTTCTGTCATGGTCCAAATGTCTACTGGAAGCAGAGTATCTGCAGTGTCTCCACAATGTCTCCTTCTCTCACTGTGTATTTTAACACCAAGACAAGTTACGTATAAACACATGACATGTATGATGACATTACTTTTAATTTAACTGCGAATGCGAGACATGAGCCAAACTGGTATATGTGCAAGTTAGATTGAGATTCATTGAAATGATCAAAGCGTGTGTGTGCTTGTTTTTGCTTTTTCCAACTCAGTCAGGGTAACTGTCTGAATGTGTGTGGGGGCATCTTAGAACAGTCAGGTTTACATAAAAGGAAAAACCAAATGTACTAATTGTAGGACATTGGCGAGGCTCTTTGACAATTCCAGAGCAGCTGTCAGTACATATGAATGTGGTTATTTATAGCGCTGTTGCATACCATTTCATCCCCTTAGATGTATGCACACAATCAAACCATTCCCTCCTCCATATACAACAGAAGTCCTCCTCAACACAATCTAGAAAAACAACCAAACTTTGCACTTCTTTGTCTCAGAAGGCTCGAAAAATCTCCACCATATTTTATAACCTTAAAATAAACCCACACTGCTTGTGCAGTTACATCTGGGAGAGAAAGCTGTTGACTTTGTGTCTGCAGAGTTATATAAAAGCATGTTAATCAAACATGGTTTTGATGATAATTAAAATGTCAAAAGGCGATACTAACCATCCAGCATAAACAAGGAATTTTACCATGGTAGAAGCAGAAAGCTGTTCCATTTGTAATTACTGCCATTATTATCCACTAACCCTTTAGCACTGAATGAAAGCAAAATGAACATTAATGCAATACCACAAATCTTAGTTCTTACCCCCTGAAGAAAAATAATGACTAGTAAGTGTTCAAAAATCTTACAGTGTTGCAAAACTGCAGGTGAACTTGTAAAGAGGTAATCAGGGGAGTTTTTGACTTCTAAAAGCGCTCTACAGCTGCTTTTCTGAATGGTTCTTGTATATGTACTAGGGCTGAACGATATATCGCATTTGCGATAATATCGCGACATGATCAAGTGCAATTTTCTAACCGCAAAGGCTGCGATTATACTCTGGACATGTCCAAATTCATGGGCT
>NW_005187538.1:1240060-1256905 GCF_000239375.1 Pundamilia nyererei | reverse complement strand
TCGCAATATTGGGGCAAAAAATCGCAATTAGATTATTTTCCATAATCGTTCAGCCCTAATATGTACGCAAAGTAAAGAGAGACAAGGTTGCAGATAATGACGCAAAAATAATAATAACAACAAAAAAAACTACACAAAAAAGTCCATTAAACAACCCTTAGTCAACAAACTGTCTATTTATGATCATCCATACATGCAGCATCAATTAATTACACCATCACACACAAACAAGGCTGTTCCCTGGGTACTACTATCAGTGTCCCTTATAGATTAGATCTATACAGTCACTTGAAGATATGACGTTGAAAGAGCCAGGCTCCATCACATCCGTCACTGCTAACAGGGCTGTCAGAGCTGAGCTGAATAGCAAATATGCTAGTCAGGCATGGGGACAGATATAAAGTAGATAGAGGCACTAGAGAAGCAGGAGAGGAGACATATCTGTACTGTAATGGTAAAGCCAAGCCTATTTATGCAGCTGCACTTCTTCATGTGTAGCTCTAGAGATGCAGTAAGCCTCCCTCTAACGTGCACTAGCCAGCACTGATTTGCAGTGTTCATCTGGGACTCTGTTGCCACAAGAAGGTAAGGTGAACTGCAGCAAACGAGAGGCCCCAGAAGGGTCCCACTCCTGGGGAGTAAAAACAAACTATGCAGAAAGGCCAACAGATTTAAAACTTCTCGCTGTGAGGCAACAGTACTCCGCATTCAGCTATTGTGCTGCCCCGTTGTGTGTTAAATGCCTTCTTAATTTTGTGGTAATAATTGGGGGAAAAAAAACTGCCTGTACATGACTAGTTAGCCCAAGCTTAAATCCTTTTTGGCCTGCCAGTTTGAGCAGAAGCTCATTAGTGCAGAGGCTGCTGAAATTAGAAGAAAAATGTCCTGCTCATTTGTATGTGGGAAAATAGCAACAGAAAGTAAATTAGGAAGTCTAAAGCTTTGGTCTGTGCATCAGTGTACAAAGCATCTGGCTCTATCACGGTTCCTGGACATGCTGCCACATGTTATTCCAGCGCTTTCCGAAATTCACTTGTCAGCGTACATACTAGAGATGGCACGATACCCCTTTTTTATGTCCGATACCGATACCATAAATTTGGATATCTGCCGATACCGATATGAATCCGATATAGTGTGTTTTGTAATCAATAAAACTGTTTTTTTAATATATTGCTGCATTTTGTATAAGTTCATACTCAAGTTTAAATAAACAACAACACTAAAGCTATTCTGTTATACCTGTATGTAAAAATACACTGCACCCAAAATATTTCATAGTTCAGCAAAACTGATCAATCTAATAAACTTAAACCTACTCCATCCTCCCTATTCTGGTATTTTAAAGAGTACTTAGCAGAAATATTAAGCAACCTAACTAATAGGGTTGTAAACTCCAAGCAGAAAAAAAAATATATATATAGGGAACCACCCCCCACCTCATGATGCTTAATCGACATAATCAACTTTAATTTGATGCAGTGTGGGAAAAAAATGCACAGAAATAAATTATTTTTCAAGAATAATTAAATAGATTCAACATCTTTCTTCAACAGAATTGCAGACTGCACAGATGGTACCTTCCCAAAGGAAAAAGTAGTATAGCTTACTAGGGTATATTAGACTTAACAGTTACTATATACAGTAATGGACTTCTATATATTTTACATAAGATTAAAACTTTGGGTGTAAGATTCAGATAATTATTTATTAAAAGCTAGACATTTTAAATGAGAATAAGAAAGAAGTGTATGTCTTTGTGCCCCCCTTTTCCCTGTTAATGCCCTATCGGCCACCCTGGTTAAACTTCGCTAGATCCGCCCCTGCACAGTTACCAGCGTCAGCTACGTAGAAAAAGATCCTGGTGTAGAAAGTAATATTAAATAAATTCTAACAACAGCTTATCAAGGTTAAACGTGCTGCTGTTGTTCAGCCGCTGGTTTCCTCTTTCTGGCGCGAAGTGGGCGATGAACGAACAAGAGAGACTGACTGGCGACAGAAAAGCCGATCAGCTGATCATTAATCAGTTTCACGATTGAAGTAGCAGCTGGAGAGGGAGAGAAGAGGCAGTCGCTCCATATATCAGTTGTTAAGCTTAACGCTGGAATGCTTTACAAACATTAAGAGATGAACTCACACACTTGCTTTACTTCTCTCTGGGATCACTTCCTCGGAGATGAAATGCTAGTTTGGTAGCGAGGCTACAAATACACACAGCCGCTCTATCACGTGACCACACTGCTCCGACGTGCTACGGTTATGAACCGATTTACGCCATGTCGCAAGTTTTGTGAGGTGCTTTTTTGATATTTAATGGATCGGATTACAATTTTTATTTCTCGCCAATATCCGATCCAGTAATATACGTCAGTATCGGACCGATACCGATACGTAATATCGGATTGGTCCATCTCTAGTACATGCATATAATTGCAGAAAGCTGGAATACATGTTTCGTTTTTTTTTTAAGTGAAGAATTTGTGACTGGCATTTCAAATAAAAAACATTAATGGCATTTCATTTAACTACTTTAGTTCTCATATCAAAAATATCTTCAGTGACTGCTCACATTTAAAAACACAGCAAAATTGGTAGATCAGTAGTTTGGAATTTGACTAATTGGGGGTCTTATGACCTTAAGTACTGAGTCTTGATCTGAAGTATTTGGCTGCTACCTGCTACCATGTGTTCAGACATGAGGCTCCAAAAGAGCCATGAAAATATGAAACAAGCGCTGATGAAGCAGGTCCAACTAAATTCTTCTGAGACGTCTTCTGAGCTTAGTATGTCCAGTCAATCCAATAAAGACTTAACAGGTCTCTCGGCCCAAGGTCGTGCTTCCTGCCCTAAAAGAAGGAAAACTTCATTTGCAGGCCTAATCAAGCGTGAACGTCACAGGGGCATAGCGAAGGAAGGTCACGGAAGGCTAATTTTGCTCGGGGAAGATGAGACAGCTTTTGAGTCTCCTAGTTTTGCAATATTGGAGGGTGTCGAGTTGTAAAGATGGCTATTAAAACAATTAACTAAGACATTCTTTATCCACATTGGGTAGTTAGAGTGGATAGCTCTTATGAGAGTGAATGCAAAATGGTAGCCCAGGGAAATTTCACTACTCAAGCTTCATGCACTGAGCCCTTCAATTATCGAGCTGGATGGAAAAGAATTTCTCACAAATACAATTGTAGCCTTAAATTATTCTTGCACCTGCTTTGATAAGAGCCAGTGTAATGCTACACAGACTTTTGCTTGTTACTACAAGAGACAGCGCAAGAACTTGACTGTGAGGTCATTCACTCTGTCCATGAAAATCCTTTAAAAAAAGAAGAATAAATTACTCGAGAATATTAAACTACTTAACCACTTTCATTATTAAAAAATAAAATGCTAATATATTTAGTTTACTACTAGGAAACATTTGGCATTTTTGCTTGAAAAATGTCTCAAACTTGTTGCAGTTTATCAGTTTTCTGCGCATAAATAGCAGACCTTAAACAAGTCAAGTATGTTCAACTCTCAATATCAATCAAATACTAACACAAACAACACTTCCTGCAGATGCTTCTTGAGCAAGAGCCAAGTGAATCACTGCTTTACGTGTTGCCAATTATTATTCAAGCCATTTTCCTCAAGCTTGTGCATTTCTTTTATAACAAAATAAGGTAAAAGAATGGGCCATTCAAACTCTGTATGACTGAGTGCACAATTAACACAAAGTTATAAAGAAAGGGGATTTTGAAAAGCACACACACACTGCCCTGGCACAAATACCACCAGCCCAGGGCAGCCTCGACAAACATGCTGTTTGTGCAGCTCGTGCCAAGTTATTTTTGCTCTGTTTGTTTTGTTTTTTTACCTCTGTTTCATTACAATTATTTGAACAAGTGAATGGCTGTAGTGAGTAAAAGTGAAGTGAGAAGCATTTGGACTGTTAGTATAAAACAAAAGACATTGTTAACTTTTACTGCACAAAACACAAGCTGAGAGACAACACAATGGCATTGCTATGCAGTGCCACTGGAAAGGCACTTGGAGTAAGGCAAGAGACAAGAACAATGCTACATTGCTAGTTTAAATGTGTGATTAACTCATGACTATAAAAAAAGTGGTGGGCAGTGGGTTGTTTGGTTTGAGTATTGATAAAAGATGGGACAGAAGGCGAAGGCACAAGCACACCACACAGGATCATGAGCCAGCCAACCAGAGCAACTCGCTCCCTGTAGAGTGTTACAATTCCTTGGAAAGCCTGATTGAACCCACCATCTTTTAATCCGATCTGCATCTATAATGCTAAATTAATGTTAGACAGTTCAAAAGTAAAGTGCAGAAGATGACCGGACTGTGTCCCTTTTTCAGGCCCACTTTCTTTAGCTCTGCAGGGTGGTACTTGGTGGGACGGAGGGATAGAGCAGAAAGTGCCCAAGGGAGGGTTACGGCTCCAAAGAATGCAAATATAAGCTGTCTGCGTGTTGCCTTTGAAGCAGGCTATGGTTGGGTGTACTGTGGAGGTCACAGGGCAAAGCAACAGCGGTGTCCCACAGAGAGACTGGGCCAACCCAACCCCCTCAACCCACTGTTAAAACGAACAAAGAGCAAAGGCTACAAAAACATAAACATGAATGCTGGAGACTCACAGAAACTGTCATTGTAAAGGTGCAAGCAATTAAAAACAAAACAGTTTAACATAATTTACAGAATTTGCAACAAGGCGTTACACCAAAAAACTTGCACGCCCAAATGGCTTGCCTTTTCTAACAAGGTTCAACAAACTCATCTCAGAGCACTGATCCAGAGGGACAGAGAGCACCAAGTGGCTTCACTGCTCAAGTGTAACTATGGCAAAGCAGTAAAAGGATGAATCTCAGTGCTGTCAGTCCCTGGCACTTCCACAACAGTAAACTATGACAGGTAGGGGTCTACTGTGCAGCCTGCCGAGTCTCTTGGCCTGATCACTGCAAGAATTTGTGACTGATTGCTTAATCTGACTGTGCTGATCTGAAAATTGGAGATTATTACATACAATCATATAATCAGGGGGGCTTTCTTTCAACTTTATTGCGCTGAATACCCAAACATGAACTGCACAAAAGAGACAAATGATCCTCCACCTTCCAGCGTGCAATCATCAGTCAGTCGCTTATCAGAGGATTGGATCCCAGTGACGAGGGTAGATTTTACACGTTAGGGATTAGAGTTTTGGAAGCATCAACCATGCATCCAGCACAGAGAAGACCTTTGTGTGTTAGCCCATTATTAAACACTGTGGGAAAACCCAGCTTTGCTTGCATTGGAGACAAAAATCCCAGCGGGAGATAGTGGCTAGAGCAGCAGGAAAGACCCTTTTAGACATGTGCTCCTTGCCATTATTCTGACTGCATATAAACCTCAGCTTTAAAGCCTTTTCTATGAAGGTAATGATGGTGAGCTTACTACACAGTTCTTACACACTTTAACAGCACAGTTTCATGACTATTCTTTAACTTTGTCATAGCATGCAAGATTTCCTGACAACACATTCTGAAGTATCTGTAAATGTCAGCAAATAAAACGACCCTCTTCTCCCTTTTCAGGGTAGAAATCAAGGTCCACATTCATGATACACATTTATATTTTTAGCTCCTTAGATTAAAATCGAGCTCTTTATTTTAATCCTGCTATCTTGGTGAATCCTGGTATTGCAGCTCCACTGAGCATGACTTTTTTCCTCCATTAATGCCATACAAGTTTAGATCACAGTCATCATAGTAAGCTGATTAAACTGATTATGGCTAAAATTATTATAATTTTGATCAATACAGAGATCATGATAATCTGTCACAATTGTGATTAACTGATTTTAAATTAAAAAATATATATTTTTATTGCACTCACAGAACTCTGCTTTCACATTTGTACAAATCTCTGCATCAAAATAAAATATAATTAAAAAGAAAAACAAATTTAAATCAACAGGGCACCACTTTCCCCTTTACACTATGTTACATTCCTGTAATTTCATCTTTATAAAATAATCTTGACCCAAGCGCATCTCCTAAAAGCAAAATGCAAATTCTTCATTTCCTCCATTTATTGTGCATGAATGATGGATCTGAATAACACTGGCAGCAAAGTACTCAACAGCCATGACACCCCTCTCCGTTTCCTGTGCGTTGTTTTACATACGGCACAGGTATTTCCACTCTGGAACAAAAACAGTACAAGATGACGACCCCCTTTTGTTTAGTACGCTGACAGTCTTCCTGAAGCTCTTTAAGTTGAGTGAAAACACATCTTAGGCCAAATGAAATGTGTCTGTTTTGGTGATTTCAGTGCATCTTTGCGTGAGCTCAATGTGGATATGAAATGTTGGGACAATTCATCTTAGCAATCATTCCATTGTTTTTCTTGGACTTCATGAATTAATTATATTACAGTTTGAAGTGTGGTTTTTTTTGTGGATGATGAGTTATTTATGCTTCTTTGCAGCGAGGACACAGCTCTACAGCACTCTTTGCATACGATTTACTCCTGGTTAACATACCTTGTGCTAAGTCTAATGCATTTCCAAACAACAGATCGAACGTCATGAAACGATCTGTTCACCTTGTGCTGTGCCAAACATGAATTTTGTTCCATAAATGTGTCTTTTATTGTAGTGTTACTCTTCCAGAGAAGTCTGTGGAACTTAAAGATGCATGATGCAAGTAACAGCTAGGTATGGATATGCAGACACGCAGTCAGGTGGGACCACTTGATTTCCTTTTGCCTTGTGTTCGACTGGTGGAGCCTGCATTTTTAGTATCACATGATCATGTTCATTTAACTGGGAAACCAAAACCATGACCAAGATTAAAATGTGATTAACTGTGCAGGCCTAACCTAACCTATACTACCGGTAATTAGCTACCTTTAGTGACCAAAGTCACTAAAGGTAGCTAATTATTTCTGTTTCTGGACATAGCACCTGATGGCAGATGGCAAGAAAACACGGCTAGTGATGAAGACGAGAGTCTGTCTGTGCAGAGCTGCAATATGGGAAAGGCTTCTTGATCATGGCTAGCTGGCCATATTTGATATGTCAAACCTTTTTACTTCCACAATTTACCAATTGTCTATCCTGGAATCAATCCATACCCATGAAGCCAGACATTTTTAAATCTGTATTTCCATGGTCCACATCTCAGGCTACAACTCACATTGAAGTCTGACACACAAGACTACTTAATGTCAAGACAAACAATTAATCTCCACAAAAAGTTATGACTAGTATAAAAATATATAAATATATAATCACTTATACTACTTAAATGCAAATTTCCATGACTTTTTCAGCAATTTATGTTTTTTGAAACAACTATAGTCTGAGTCAAAACTCCATGCAGTTACCTTAACAGATAGACATGTAGATCACAACTACACAAGGCTCATATGTTAGTGGGTGGCTGTGGCTCAGTATTTAAAGGGGGTCATACACTAATCAGGAAGGTCAGCGGTTCGAGCCCCAGCAACTGCTGTAGATATATCCAGTGGTGTGTGGGTAGAACCTGTATGCACAGAATAAAGTGCTATGTGAATGGGTGAATGTGGCTTGAGATGTGAAGTGCTTTGAATGGTCAATAAACACCACAGAAGCATGCTATAAATACTTAAATTTTTTAAGTTGCTAGGCTTAAAAGACAGGACTGTTCTGGAGACAAGTTATCTCACCAACTCAGTTTTTAATTTGCAAAAGAAAAAAAAAAAAAAAAAAAAAAAAAAGCACTGCACAAACACTGATTTTACTGGCAATTATAGAGAATTAAATGTTCAAAGTGTGGCTGCACTTCACTAGAGGCTATGCTAACAATGATAGTTGCCATAAGCATAAGAAGTCTTTTATACATGTGGCAAATATTTCCCCATCTGCGCTGGCTTTCCCCATCACTTGTGTTTCTGACAGAAACCATGAGAAACGTGTAAGAGTGACTCATCACACTGACTGTTGCTATAATCAAGCCAAAAGAACAAAAAATTACAATGCCTTGCCATGCTGTAGGGAGGACTTGTGTGGAAGTCTGAAATCAAATGTTGCTCAGACAGCAGAGATTTTTGAAGAAATGCCACACAACCAGCTCTAAATAGTCAGGTTGATGACTGTTATACAGTTAAACACCTAAATATTACATGGATGTGTGGTCTGCGTGAGCTGCATATTTGATGGAAAAATATCGCCTTAACACCACACATGCTACAGAGAACTGAATTATTGCTGTTAAGCAGAGCAAGGAATTTTAACAGAGTTTTCCTAACATCTTAAGTTTTATTTTGCTTACACTATTTTGCGCAGAGAAACAAAATTTCACAAAAACCAAAAACTACCAGAGTCAAACTCATAAGCTGATGCTAACAGTCATTCGCGTATCCTTGTTGCTGGATAACAGCCTGCAGTCATCTATAGTAGTTTTTAACAAGTCCTACACACGTCTCATGAGCATTTGCTGCCCATTCAAATCTCTAGCTCCTCCGGATTCGATGGTCTGGCATGGACCTTAGTCTATAGTTCACCTCAAAGATTTTTAATGGGATTCAAATAAGGGTTTTGACAGTCTAGTCAATAACATTTCCTTTGGTCTTCTTGACGTAGTTCTTGACCAGGGCTGATACGTGTTTGGGGTTTATGTCGTGTTGGAAGACAAAGTAACAACACAAACCCAGTTTTGTTACTATTTGTGGTTCTCTTTCAAAATCTCACATATCCTTCTTTATTGATTTATTTCTTTCACCTTGACGAGATTCCCAGTTCCAGATGCACTGAAGCACCTCCATATCATAATACTCCCTCCACCATGTTTTACTTTGGGGCCGATGTTCTTTGGATAGTGCACCACTCCCTTTTTTCCCCTTCAAACATAAGCAGCCTTTCTTTGGGAAAACAGCTCTAGTGGCATCTCATCTGACCAAAGGATGAGCTTCCAGTATGCATAATCTTTCTCCAGGTTGCCCTCAGTATACTTCATTCAGGGTTGAAGGTGTCTCTTCTTGCAGAAGTAGAGTTTTTCTTGGTATGCAACCTCACAGTACATTCCTTTGTAGGATTTTTAGTAACCGTCTTCTTTGAGACTACAACTCCTGTTTGCCGAAGTCTTTCACTCAAGTCTTGGCAGTTGTTCTGGTCTCTTTAGACACATCTCTCATTAGTTTTCTCTCCAGAGTATTTGAAATCATTCCTTTCATACCTCAGCCAGGCTTGTTCTGTACTGTGTGGCTTAATTTGAATTTCTTGATGATACTTCTATCTCTCCAGTTCTTGACATTTTGAAATGATGTGATAACTTTGTATATCTATCTCCTGCTTCGTGAGCATCAACAATTGTTTTTTCTCAAGTCTAAACTGATTTCTTTTGTTTCCACCATGATGCCTTCTCAAGTGACAGCTCAAGTTTTTTTACTGTGTGTAAATTGAAAGATAACCCCCAGTTTTAGTTTTAACTTGATATTGTGTGCAAAGACTAATAAATTATGCTTTGTGTTAAAAAAATAAATAAAAATCAGCGCTCTGTTAAAAGAAAGAAAGAAATTTGACAGAAACTAGAAATTTTGGAGTGGAGATGAAGAAAAAGCTGCTTGGACCTTTGAATCCAGCCCTCTTTCCTCACTCACCACACCGGCACATATCACACGCATGTTTCTCTAGAGCAACTGCCTGGAAATGCCCACCATCACGGCTGTTTTTGAACAATATCTAATCTCCACAACCCTCCCCCTTTCTGTATGACTCACAACTATAAACACTTGATTTTCAATGAGGCTGGACCACATGTCCTAATAACAAGTTCTAGGAGATACTACCCAGCCTTTAGATCTTAGCTGCTGTCGTCTTTCGTAGAGATAGACATGCCTGGACTTGAACTAGTAAAATAATGTGGAATTTTATTTATTTACATGCAACAGCAAAATACAAACAGCAGGTAGATCGAACACAAGTAGTCTCAGATTGGTCTCAATTTTAAGCATAATAAGCATCATAGATATCTGGTTTCCACTTTACTCCCTCTCTGTGAAACCCCTACCACAAAAAAAAGAATGACAAATGAGTAGAGTTCAGTGTAAAACATTGTTATCATTTAACAGCTTTCTGCACTTTTCTACTTCAGCCACAAGGACACTTGACAGTTCCAGGCAGTGTGGTAAAATGTGCTGATTAAGGGCACTCATCAGAGAAGAGATCGAAATGGCTGTGGAAGGACAGACGTCAACAATAAATCAAAGCACAATGACATAAAATTGCAGGGTACCGAATTCAGCAGATAGCCCTAGACGGGACACTGTGTTTAATATTTACTGGAGACAAGGGACTAAATGGTGGAATGTGGGTTCAACAAAGAGTTCAGAAAGAATTTGTTGCAAGTGCAGTAGATTAGCATATGAACAACAGCTCTGGTGTTCTGTGGGCTGGGTGAGTAGGCTCTGTCAGAGGACACCAGAAACTGGAGAAAATGCAAACATGCTATCAGATCAGAGGGTGCATGCATATCTGAATATTTTAGTGGAAAAGTGGATAAAGCACAATCATGCTGGAGGAGTGACTTATGAGAAGGTGCATTTTGCGTCACATCAAGAAAAAGCAATAATGCATCTAAGTCAGCCAGGTAAAGCTGTCTGATCAACACAAGCGACTAAAGGATTATTTTGAAAGTGCTTCATGGATTTTAACCCTTTAAAGCCGGTTGGAGCAGGCACGCTCTGTTTTGCGTAACTATATTTAAATCCCGGTAGAACCAGAACCACATAAGCTAGCGCAATAATTTTTTTGCATATGAAACCAGATGAGTTGTACTTACATCTTATGCCATCAGCTTGTCCTAGGTCACGGTTTTCTTCCACATAAAGCTTTGCAAAAATTGCATAAAAAGCGCTTGCAGGAACAAAAACATATTCCAGAAACGGGCTTTGCCGATCCGATCAGTTGTTCGGAACACTTCCTACATTGAAATAGACGTCAGTGCGAACTATCGCATGTCCGCCATTAGCTCCACAAAACCGGAAGGGACGTCATTTTCACGGAAAATATAATTTTTTACTTGTAGGCCTTATAAGCCTTTACTGGTGTTTTTATAAGTCATGTTTGACTCTATACTTTTCTGAATAGTTTCTAGGATGCTTAGAACTCAAATTGCACTGCTTTAAATAGTTTATTTTGATGCACATGCTGTTTTCTCTGCAAATTTGCATTATAGGATTGTTTTTCGATTTTTCTGCAGTATATAAAAATTGGTGTATCTCAAAAATAAAATCATAAAGACACTCAAAATAAATGTCCTTTTGTTGTAAACTATTTTTTGCAACTTTTTTGTATTTAAAGTTTTGAGAGATAAACCTCTTAAATTTCTCTAAGTAGAAATATATGTTAACAAAAAAAACGTAGTTTTCTTTTGTAGTTTATTGCACTTTTTGCAATTTATGTAGTTACTATGGACTTAATGCATACATATTATTAAAATTTGGGCTATAATGGTTGTATTGATGTATAGCAACTTGAAATACTCCCAAAAATGGCTCCACAGCATGTAAAAATATAAAGTAAGCTCTGGCGGACTTGGTTCTATGGTAGGTCTTAAAGGGTTAAATAATTACATTGTAAATTTCATTCACAGTGATCACATATTTGCACAAATATTAGTATATACACCATCTTCTGTCTTCTATAGGATTTTTTTTTTAAATCAGCTCTCTGTTCTGATTGGCTGACTGTAATCAGCACATTGGCAGTTTCTGCCAGCGTTACTGCAATCTGCCACAGCTCAAAAATAGTATGAATTCACGCTCCACGGAATATGGTTTTATTTCTTTAACCATGTAGGCACATTTCTATACACCCTCGCTGGCTTTTAAACAACAATATACAAACTACTTATTTTCTATTAATTGGCACCATTTCACATTTGTTTGTTTGCTTACTCCCACCAGCTGGCTGGCACAGACTGAGGCACCGTTAACGTTTAAGCAGCTTTAGTCACTAAATGAGTTTTCACGCATTTGCAGCAGCCCTGAAGTTTTCCAGATATCACCCAGAGGTGTACATAAGAACCCAAATGTCTGAATCAGTCAGACTGGACATTAAACACACTTTTAACCCTGCCAGCTTCTGATTGCAGAGTGTGTGTAACGGAGCCTAATAGTGCAGGCAACTATCCAAAAACTTCACAGTGAATCAGTGGGATTCATGTGTTGTACATCCTCGATGCCCCACCAAAGAACCACTGTAATCCAAATGCTCAATTTCCATTCATGAGATTGTGTCTGAGAATAATCTCTTGACACTATCCGGAATTCATGTGGAAAAACTGCCTTTGTAGAAAACATCTATAATTCGGAATAAGCAAGCTTTAATTTCTGTTGAAAATGTACCAACACTAATACTGCTTTACTGTATGTAAATTCAGAGCACCAAGTGGAACCACGTAGCCCCCAAGCTTTAGAAGGGGATGAATGTCAATTGGCAAAGATGACAGAATAGCTGCCACAATAAGGTGATAAAGTTTCTGGATAACTGCGCAACGTATTTCAGTTTAGGTTTGAACTATAACTTTGCATTTTCAGGGGCTTCCACTGCATCTGTGTCATGTCAACATTTTCATTGCCAGAACTGAAAGTGCACTCAAATCAACAACAACATAAAGGATAAATTTTTACTATGATGAATTTCCTGCTTCTGCAAATGCTTTTAAATGGATTTCCAGCATCTCATTTTTATGTGGCGTCCACACTTTACATTTACTGACTGAAAAAAAGAAGATAAGTCTTCTATGTAGACATTTCAACAAAGTATGAAATTCAAAGATTTTTAACCCATATAAAATGGGTAAGGGCATTCATCACTGAACATGAGCTGCAAATACGGCTGTGCGATATGACAAAATATATCGGATGACAAAATTAAAACATCTATTGTTTGTTTCGTAGTGTTGCAGAATACACCGTTTACTGCAATATTTTTTCATCATTTGGATGGTCACCACGTGGATGCAGCAACAGAGTATAAAAGTATGGCCAGTGATGATGAGGCAGAACCAGGTAGCTCCAAACAGAAGGACCAGTCAAATCGAGGACCTTTCTCCCAAACGAGCAGCTACCTCTGTAGCATGGACAAGGTTTGGTTATGAAAACTCTGACATGGACCAGAAAACTGTGCTATGCAAACTATGCCAACCTGTTCTACCACAAACACAATAATCACGTGAAAGAGTATGGACAGAGTTTATGGATGAGAAGCAAAAAAGAGCCACCAGGTGCTCAAAATAAACCTTACACTCAAACGTTAGAACAAGCTTTTCCCTCCAGCACGCCGTGTAATAAGCACTCTTAAAGAAAATGGCAGCCATTACAACTTATATCTAAAATATAAGAAAAAAATCAACTCCAGGTACACAACACCCAGCTGAAAACACTTCACACAAGTCTAGTTGCCCAGAATTGTGATATATCTCGTTATCAGGATGAGAAATGTCTTATATCGGGATATGAGATTATGGTCATATTGCGCAGCCCTAGTTGCAAATCTATCGTGTAAAAAAAGAAAAATCGTGCCACACAAATGTCCTCTGATGTGTTCACAACCTCAAACAAACAAACAACACTCATGGGAATAAACACAGTATAGGGGCCATCGATCTAAATGTAAATCAGGTTGTATCCCATAAGTCTGGTTAACATTTAGATAAGTGGATTTTAATTTCCTTTAGAGAAAAATCCTCATTTTCACACAAATGAATTGATATGCAGTATGACTGCATGCTAGATCAATAAGACTAAAGCTAGAGTCATAAATCAGCTAGGAAGATATACTGGCAGGATTTAGTTTAGGAATGATAGTATTGCTGTGTACAACGAAGAATATACAATAGGGTGCAAAGTATACAAGAGAGTTACCTTCACTTTCAGAGGAATAACCACAAGTGACCAGTAATAACAGAGTTTTAAATAGCTATCTACTCCTCCTCCAACAATTACAAAAAAAAAAAAGTACAAATCAATATGCATTTTTATTAATTTCTGAAGACAGTAAGTCTCACTTCCCTTAATATTCATTCTTAATGGATGTGCCATCAGCTCCTATTATTTGTGCCAGGATTCACTTTAAACTGCTTGCAAAGTCGTACTCCCTGCTAACAAGTGACAACTGGTAGTACGAATTCAGTGTCAAACACACATGAGCTAAAACATTATGACATCTCACAGGTGAAGAGAATAATTCTGATTATTTCAACGCAATAGCGCATGTCAAGGTCTGTGACATGCTAGGCATTAAGTGATCAATTAATCCAGTAGGCCTTGAGGGGTACAACCAGTGACAACTGAAAAGAACCTCCCGGCAGTAGTTCAAGGAGGGATAAATAACCTACACAGTCTGAACCGCTGCAGCTCTCTCTGTAATACTTAAAAACAATGTCCTGCTGTCTCATCACCAAATACCAAATGATGATTTCAAAGATCTTACACTTAGTCTACGCCTAGGTAGCTCAAACTGCTTTGTCAACACAGGACTGACCATGATCATATTTGGAGTGTTGGTTCATAATTCTACACAGTGACCCGGGAGCAGAGAGCAGTACGGCATGAACAAAACACACATGACAACTGCTGTTTCACTTACGATTTTCTCAGAAACATCCTTTTTTGAGTCTACTAAACATCAGTCCCTATTCTAACACTTAGAGTGCAGAAAACTGTTCAAAAGTGGAGTAGACTGGTATTGGCTGGCTCTTTCTCGGCATCATATCAAACAGAAAGGAAGAGACACACCCAAAGTGGGCAGAGATTTTTAGTAGGAGATCCTGAATACTGGCACGCACTTGCATAAACACATGCAGTACACCATGTAGGCAGAGTCTGCACACCATTTAAAGAGGCAGCTGGTGCATATGCCAGATTCCATGCTCAGTTCAACAGGCATATGTGCCTTTCTTGACCATATCATGCAAACACAACAGACTAAGTCTTAATGCTAAGCAACAATGCAACCACCATTTAATAAATAAATGCATCTTAAAATTTACTTATTTGAAAATTTTCCTGAACAACCAGACATTTATTACAGGAATAACCGTTCCTCCGGGCAATCACAAAAAACATTAAAATACAAAAACAAAATATAAGAGATTCTCCTTCCATCCCCTTCATCATTCCGGGATACATGACTAGCACGTCAAGGAGAAAAACAGGCACACCCAGGGTCTTACATATAACACGGTCACTGCTATATTACAGCTTATTTTATGTTAGTGTGTTTGGTTTTACAATGAATGTGTACTTTGTAGAGCCTGTAGAGGCTGGCCAAACCTATAAATTTGGTGACAATGATCTCAAAACCAGCACAGATGAAAATAATGCCCATATAGAAATGTTTTAAGAGTTACATTTTAAAACTGTGGCCAAATAATCTGCAGACCTTTTTCCTTTCCTCCGACAGCTTTATCTGGCTCGTAATTTTTCTTGCCTGGAGTAAACACATTTGTAAGAGTATGTAGAAAAACCAACAACATGAACATATCAGTTCCCTAAAATCACCCCATGCCATTTAAAGAAGATCCATAACAAAGGCACACAGTTAACAGCTGTGTAGTTACCACAGCAGAGAGCTCAGGCTGCTTAAGTTCAATCTCTGAGTATTCTCTACTCCTCAAAAGGCTTTTTACACATAGCTGGTTTTTTATCTTTAGTGTACAACAAACTCACAGCTAGAGGTATGTGTGGAGTAAAATCATCTCTGTAGATAAGTTTGTGCACAAAAAGATACCTTCCTTTGAACCTTAAGAGGTACTAGCATTAAAAGTCGCTATTCTGTTGCAAAGACTTGTGGGTTTAAAATTATTCAAGGTACTATAAACCAAGAGCAGAACTGTCGCTTTAAGTATCAATGCCTGCAGGTTAGCTAACCGGTGAACAAGTTAAGTTTGTCAGTTTCATTCACAAAAAGCTTGCCATGGCTCCCTCGCCTCGCCACCTCACCACCGCCTCATCGACAGGACAGTAACCCAGAACTGTGTTGAGTTGGCAAGCGAATTAGCCAGCTAGCTAGTGAGCAAGCCAAGTCACTTTATACTAAGCAGATGTATCGTTAGCATACAAGCTAACAGGGATATCCATTCCAGAGACAGAGTCGACAGTGAGCTTTGAAGTTGCTGCTTCCCCCCCCCCACACACACACACACTCTGGTTCCGTTAACACACGCCGACCAGCTGGAGGCTTTCTTCATGACTTATCGACAAAGTGCTTTACGAGGATAACTTAAAATGTGACAGAAGAGGACGCGAAGACTGGTGGGGGGGTTAAATGTTGCTTTGCTGGTGTAAAACTCAACTGTGAAAATATCAGCTAGCCCTGTATATGAGTGTCTGGACAGCGGGAGCCAACAGGACGATAAAGGTAGCAACCTTACCTGGAGGATGAAAGGTGTCGTG
Source organism: Pundamilia nyererei (assembly GCF_000239375.1). Taxonomy (NCBI): domain Eukaryota; kingdom Metazoa; phylum Chordata; class Actinopteri; order Cichliformes; family Cichlidae; genus Pundamilia; species Pundamilia nyererei. Next base: position 1,240,489 of record NW_005187538.1, on the reverse strand, counting down.
CAAAGTCGGAGTTTGGCCAGACACGTCAGTAGCTTCTTTTCGCTTTGTCGGTCAGTTTAAAAGACTCCTGCTTTACCTTTGGCTGGATCACGGTCAACCAAAGATACTGCCTGACTCTGCTGCCTCCCAGCCACAACAGCGACTGAATACAGTTCAGCGTCTGCTTCTCACTGGGAAGAATCCTTGGCATCGCGAGATAGGGCGAGAACTCGGGGGTGTCTACGGACCAATCACAGTAGCCGGCTGGAGCGAAGCGTTTGTTTTTGTTAGGGTTTGTGTGAAAGTCTGAGAGACAGTCTGCTTCTCTATAAAATAAAATAAAATAAAATAAAATAAAATAAAATAAAATAAAATAAAATAAAATAAAATAAAATTATCATTTTTATTTTTCTAAAGTTAATATACCTTTTAACTAACTTGAAACCCATT
>NW_005187538.1:1238746-1239985 GCF_000239375.1 Pundamilia nyererei | reverse complement strand
AAATCATTTTTTAAAAACTACCTGAAATAAAATACTAAAACATGAACATAAGTGACCAAGTGATTATTATTATTAAGGCAACACTGCATTAATCAAAAGCCTAACTGCTACAATCTGCACATACCTCTGCCTCAAGAAAAATGTGGAGAACTGCATCAGTTGATAGCTAAAACAGCCTCAGGTTGCCTATAAGGTGTGTGCAATGCAGAGAAAGGACACAAGAATTATAAAGCAACTGTTCTACATAATGTAAATGACGGAGGCAGAATGCACTGCAGTATTTTTGACTAGAATGAGGAAACACTGATGAAATTCTCAGATGTGTTACATTAGATGAGATTATTTAAGTTTTCTTAGACCTCTAATATCTTTTACAAGAGACTGCATGAGGGTATTTCAGTAAAGCATTAAATAAATGAGAAATCCAGTCATCTTCACTATATCCCATGTCTTATGAAGTACAACGTGAGAAAGAATAAAAGAAGATGATATCATCATAGGCAAAAGGAACCCAGAGTGCAGCACATGCATGATGCAAGACTGCACCACTCTCTGATGGGGGAAAAAAAAACAACATCTGAGCATTCTCACATTTTCTCTGTGAGTGTCGCATATCCCCGCAGTTAACTTAACGGGCACTAATGCAGTCTCAGTAGCTTTAGCTGTCCTAGTTGTGGATGCTCATTAAAATCAGGTATAGATTCTCCAGTCCACTGGTGCTTAATAGTTTAGTGGACTCAGAGGAATCCAGATTTCTTTTATTTTAAATTCTTCCTATTTTTTTAAATTTACTTTTAAGATTAGCAAGCCAGCATCTTCAGCCCTTCTTTCATCTAAAAATATGTTTAAAATTCAGTCAGCTCTGTTTTTTGTTTTTTTGTTGTTGTTTTTTAAAAACATGTAGAAAGATCCTGTATGTTTTTCTTTCATTATGGTTTGAATACTGAAATGATTTTGTTTTGGTGAATTAGAAGTCAATGAACAGGATCATCTAAAGTAAGCAAACCACAACCAGCACATCACATCGCATTATAACATTTTAAGCTGCACAATTAATTAATGGCATTTGCCTTTGTTGATGAGGTGTTCTTTTTTCACAAAGGCAAAGTTGCTGTGTCCCCTACGTTGGTCTATAGTGCAGAATTCTCTTGGCTGATGACTTTCTTTGTGCTGATATTCATGTTCCCAGAAGATGAATATCATCCTTGCCAAACCAACAATCTGGTGCTGTGATGGACC
>NW_005187538.1:1205868-1238138 GCF_000239375.1 Pundamilia nyererei | reverse complement strand
TGTAGTCAAGAACACTCTCAAGGAGATATTGTGAAACTACAATCAAGAGAGACCTTCAAGAATGGAAAAGATTAAGTGTTTACACCAACATGCAAACCACTGACTACACTGAGGATCAAGAAGGCCCGGTTGTTTTTCTGAAAAAAAAATTCTTTGGACAGATAAAGCTGAGATTAATCTATACCATAATGATGGGAAGAGAAAGGAAGAGAACCTCTCGTGATCAAATCCATACCACATCATCTGTCAAACAGGGTGCAGGCAGTGTTATGGCGTAGGCATTTAACTAGATCACTAGCACTGATGATGTGACTGCTGATAGGAACAGCAGAATGTATTCTGAAGTTTACAGGGCTATACTTTCTGCTGAGATTCAGATAAATACTGCTTCACAGTGCAAATGGATAATGATCCTAAACAAACTGCAAAATCAACCCAGCAGTTTCTCTGGGCAAAGACATGGGAAATTCTTTGTCGTTGCAACATTATGGTTGCTGTTCAGGCCAAGTCAGTCATCTGATTTCAACCCAGCAGAGCATGCGTTTCAGTAACTGCAGACAAAACTGGAGGGACCCACAAATAAAGGTGTCTACAGTAAAATGCTAGCAGAGCATCTCAAAAGAGGAAAGACAGCATTTGGTGGTGTCTGGTTCTAGACATCAGGCAGTCATTGACTGCAAAGCATATTGTCACAAACCAGCCCAAAGGTCAGACAAAGGGAGGGAGATCACACATATAAATTTGTCTTAGAGGAATGAAAATGTAAATTAAAAGAAATAAAAATGTAGTGGCCAGATCAGTCACGTGAAGAGTGTGAATTCACGTATGTTGCAAAGGTCTCTAAAAGAAAAGTGAAGTTAATCCAAAGCCAAACCAGCTGTTCTCCTGCCTGCTGGAAAGAAGTGAAAACATTAGCGTCAAGCCGTTTTAAACCATTAGCCAAGTGCCAACAGATGTGCCGTCTCTCAATATCTGCCTATCACAACCTGCTGCCTTCAACACAAGACCAGAAAGAGGCAGAACAGAGAAGGCTGAGTGGGTAGGGTCATCATAGTATTCATCACATTATTAAAAACAATGATATTTGAAATTATTTTAGGTTGTTTGTTTTATTTTGATCCTCTGAAAACTGTGGACCATGTTGAAAAATGGCTGTAACTGCTAAACAGATGATACAACATTTTTGTTGAATCCCTTTAATCAAAGCTGAAAATCTGCACTTCAATCACATATTGACCGCTTGATTTAAATTCCACTGTGGTGGTGTGTGAAGGCAAAGCTACCATTGTCCAAAAACAAATGGACCAAATTATACATGGCAACACCAACATATTTTTTTTCCTTCTTTTAAAAAAAATTATCTAGGACTGCCATTATTTAAAAAATGTATCTAATCTAATCTAATAAAATTCTATTGACTATATATTATATAATTTTAGCTATATGATCGTTTTAGTGGTACTTGGAGAATGTTAGCAAAGATAGACCGTTAAACCAAGATAAAATAGCACAGTTGTATTTAGCTACAAGCAAAGGAAATGATAGGTTTTCTATGAGTGAATGTCACATGTCATGATTCCTATCATTTGTTCGAGCTAGTTGCTTTACCCTTGCTAAACTGCTTAAATATAATATCCATTTGCTTTTAAAGTCCAACATTGTGGACAAAGGTAAAACTTTTTATATGTTACATCTCTCAAATAGTTTTAATGGGTTGTTCCAGCCCTTGAATTGAACACATCCTTGGGGGCTATTTCCTGGTCACTAACGTTTAACCTAGCAATTTTCCCAAGTGCAAGGATCAATGAGGAGAGCTACTGTTAGCGGGTGTGGCAGCTGATTGCACTCAAGGTTTGCTAGTAAGTTGCATCATTAGAGTTTTAGTGGGATTGGCATTTAGACATAGGCAGTTAGAGCTAGGCCAGTCTCTTCAACACCGATCTCTATCAGCTTCTATTAACCTATTAGGGAAAAGGACCAGACTCTGACCTTCAGATGGAAAGCCGGTCCAGACTTCCTTTCCTTTCTTCACTTGCTTTAGACTTTCCTTGTAACTGGGATCTAATGATAAATAATAATGATAATAGCAATGATAAACCACGAAACGAAAATATGATAGCTTGGTTGCATTTATTGCTCCAAAGGGCATACTACAGCAACACAGAGCTAGAATCAGTCCGGAAGATGGAGATAATTCTATACTCACAGAGGTATTTATGTGTTTCTTTGAGCACCAATTTTAAGTCCAGAGTTTATTTTCCATTCCTTTTAAAATGTTGTTTTTCTATAAGTTTTCTAATATTCCTTTATTACAAAACCAAAGGAAAAATGCACACACGTGTGTGTACACACACAAATCATTGTGATGTTTCTCCTAAAACGTTATACAAAGCTGCGGGGGAGGGGGCGTTATCGTCATTATGAACAACTTGGCAATAGAAACTTCATATTACATCTTCTTTTATAGTTAATGTAATTACCTCTCAGAGAGGTTTTATGAGAGACAATATTGCCAAATAAATGAAGAAAGAAGATATTTGAGTGTGTCGAAATATATTTAAGCGTGGTACAAAAAAGCTATTTGATTCTGTGCTGTGTATTTGTGTCCCTGTACTGTGATGAGTACTCTGATAAACTTTATTGATTCAAATCAGAAAACAAATTTGGATCAAAAGGGACATTATTAACTGTCAAAACTCAAAAAGACAATAATGGGACTGGTAACGGACTGAAATGTAAAGGAAACGTGGTTTTATAGCCCATTTGTCAGCATGCACAGATGATATTCAGTCATTCATTCTGTGCAGAGCGATATTGTGCACGTTCACTGCTGAAAAGAAGAGAAACACACGCATGCACACACACAAACACACACACATACCCAAGAATTTGAATGTGGTATTAAATATAGGCAGTTCAAAAGCGATCGTTTTCTCTTTTCATTTCTTCAACTGTTGAACCCAAGGAGCAGGGCTGAAATGTGAGTTGCTTTTGGTGAACACTCAGCAAGGGTCGTTCAGTCAGCAGAGACTATTTCAGAGCTTAATCATATTTCTGACAAGCAGCAGCAACCTTCTCGATCAAACCCCACTTGCTGAGCACCATTGCCCCATCCCATGACTAAATTCTATGGAAATTAAAAGCTTTTTTTTGTTCTTTGGTTTTTAAAAAAAAAAAAAAATTCATTCAAAGGCTGATTAAACACATCGCAGCTGAGGAGATTTCTGAGTGTGTTTTTATGGCTCAAACACTCAAAGTCTAAACTAACCTCACCACTGAAATGTGGACTCACTGAAGCTGCTGAAAAGAACTTCAAACACCAGTCCTACTTTTAATACCTGTCAGGAACCGTTCCAGAGCAACGGCAGCATAAATTGGGGATTAGCAGGCTTAACGCCCTGTCTTAAAAATCAAAATCCTTTCTTACAAATGATGCACAAAGTGAAGTCTCAGGGGCTCAACTTTTCTCTGGATTTCCCAAAAGCAAAGGGAGGCCGAAATATGGCAAAAATATGGTATCAGTAGCAAAAGCACAAGCAGAAAAATAGCTTCTTTGAAGAAACTGTCAAAAATATAATAACAATGTTGAAGGCAAAATTGAATGCGATATGTGTGTAAGATGTCCCTGTTTGCGCTGCAGCCAGAGGGCTTGCTGAGAGAACCTCTGAGCCCATAGTCTCTCCTTTTGGTGTCTGGGCTCCAAAATGACTGACTGAGTGAGATAAGGAGCTCAAAATCCCTACCATTCATTTGATCTGTGGCTATTTGTATTCCAAGTCTGTTTCTCATTTTAACTTTTGGAAAAGGAGGGTAGCGGCATCACTTTAATGCGCTGCTCTCTGTATCTGATATCAACCTCAGGCACTAGAAAGAGATATAAACTGACTGACAGCTCTGTGTGGACAGAGATAGTGGGTGGAGGGGAGGTCTTCCTGTGGATGAAGGCGTTCAAAACACATTTCTTTCTTCAGTCCGACAACATAATTTTCTTTTTCAGAGGTTTTGCCACCAGTTATTTCCCACAATTGCTGAACGTAATACAATTTGCACAAATGAAGAGTGTTTTTGCCGCCGCATAAAAGATGGCAAAACCCACAGAGACCATTCAGACTGATAACAGTTTGTTAGTTACATAGCTAATTTGCATTCTCAGTCCTTGAGAACAGTAAAGTTGTGTTGCTAATGGAAGAAGAGAGCAAAGGGAAATAATCAAATGCTAATTTTCACACAAGGCACCCTGGGACTTGTCTGATACAGGCCTGGCTGCAGCAAGCTTTACAAATTAATATGCCTGGAAGCTTTTCTGTATTATATTTATAAGATGCACAGAGACAGATTTATCAAGAGCAAGTAAAAAAGAAAGATTGAAGGAGTTGGTTAATGTTGCCGAAAAGGACGTCTGTGGCAGGGTGCAGATGTTCGAGTTAAAATGAAACCGAGCCTGAACAGCAACCATAATGTTGCAACGACAAAACATCTGAAGGTGAAGAACATACAGCTTTGTACTTAACAATATATCAGTCCAATATGAATCGATCCATATATATGTATAAACATGGTATCAGTAGCATTGATTGTGTTAAATAAATAACATTTTTTGGAAATGGCAAAAATATACCACAAATATGGACGATGAAAAATGTCTGAACCATTCGAACTGTGTTGACTGTCACACCTATTTTATGTATAGTAGGGGTGGGGAACTCAAGACCTCAAGGGCTGGTGTCCTGCAGGTATTAGATCTCACCTGAATCAGATGTGAATCAAATGATGAGTTCATTACCCAGCCTCTGGAGAACTTCAAGACATGTTGAGGAGGAATTTAGCCATTTAAATCAGCTGTGTTGGATAAAACCTGCAGCACACTGGCCCTTGAGGCCTGGAGTTCGCCCATCCCTAATTTATAGCTTATAGCACATCAACCAAAGTTGAACCCAGAGTGATTTGGAGACAAGCACATTTACATTCCAGTTCTAGGGGGGGAAAAATCCAGTTTCAAAATACATGAAAAGCTGAAAGTTGTGTTTTGTTGTGTTAACTATTTATTGTGGAGAGTAAGAATGACACTGATTTAGTGTTGAGATTATGCAAATTGATGACAATTCATCTCATAAATCATGGCACACTGCTCTCCCATGTGTAAGCTGCCTTTATAGGTTAAAAGCACCGGATTGATACCAACGCTATCAGCTACACCTGCTTCTGCAGCTGTAGCTGATTTATCTGAAGCTCCACCATAAGGGCGCTTTACAAAACACAAAACAAATGGATTTCCAGTTTGTCTAAAACAATAAGGCTGCAGAGATAGCACACGTCAGTTTTACTCTGAGCCTCTTTTTATGTTCCACTCTTCACACCTACCTCCCCTTATCACCCCATCCATCCTCCACATGTTCTGTCCAGTCACATGTCTGTCACACCCACACCCTCAATCATCTGCTGTCTGTGTATACCTGCTCTTTTCATCCAACATCTCATAGCATATTTTGTGCAGGTCTGAACTCTACAGTCTTTCTACTGTGTCTGTTGGCTTAGATTGCTCATGCTATTTTTGGCACATAAGCGCATTCATATTGTCAAGTAGGGCTACGTGAAATGCTCTGTGAGTGCCTGTATGCTTTTACATTCAAAAAGTTTAATGTGAATCACACTATACGTGCTCCTCATTTTCAGCCAGTAGACTTGCGATGTGTCTTCAACATCATTAGTGTTGATCCCAGTGCTGGCCGCACTGCGTTCACATGAGTTTCACTTGGTAGTGCCACAAACATGGTCAAACTTTGCAAACATCGCTTTCAGAAAGAGCTCAACTCAATCTGAGAAAATCCTATCTTAATAAAATTCATGCAATAGATCACAAAGTATGGTGTGCAAATAGTAACGAACAACATGTAAGTGCACTAATGGAAGATCTGAATGAAAACACTGCCTCACACTTTTGTCCCACATAAACATTACGCTCCACGCAGGGAACATTTTTCACCAGGCGTGTGCTGCTTTGTTGGCTTCGCTCATGTATGACCACAGAGACATGTAGTTAATTTATCATGCTATTCCTTTGATTGTCATTATATATATATATATATATATATATATATATGTAGTGAGATAGCAGGGACAGCAATTCTTCTTCCTCTTTGCAAACTACAGATTCATTGTATAAGACCAAGTGATCAATTACAGACACTGTTTGGTTAACACTTATTTATGCGACACATTCCAGTGACCCCAAAGTGCCACTGCACTAAAAAGTGCTTGGCAAAAAGTATGTAACGTACACGTAATGTTTTGAGATCAGCTACTATGGATAATATGTATATAATTTGTAAAGATTTGAGTGTCTAGGAAGAGTTGGGGAACAGACATAGACAGATACATACACTCACTATGATAATCATTCTGTAAAAATGTACTTTTAGGAGTCAGGTTAGAAATACGAGTACACAAGTACATCAATATAGCAACACTTTGCGCAGTATAAGTGTTAAATCTTCAGTGCAGCAAAACAGCTTCTCACACTGTCATCTGACATAGTTTATATATAGTTTATATCCCTTTGCATAGAACAACAGCTCTTTAAAAGTTGAGGCTCGCCTCAAAGGCACACTCTCTCAGATTAAGATTCCACACAGAGGTGAGTCTGTCTGACTGACATTTGATTGATCTCGGCGTCCGGAGTGCACTGTGAGCAGAGCTTCTTTTGTCTTCCACTTTATCTGCTGTCTCAGGGTCATAAAAGATTCATGTACTATGTCTTCCAATGTTAGTTCACTTATATTAAGTAGCGTAAAACAGAGAGCCACAAAGACAGAACAGAAGCGAGCTGATTTTATATATTATATATTTTTGACACATCCTCCATCCACAAAAAAAGGTCTGTTAAGCTGATTAATGTTAAAGGTAATGTAATAAAGTTGATGAATGAGGAAACACAAGATTTTTGAACTATATTTTCCAAGTAACATTTGCCAGTTTTGAATCTTTATATGCAAATTGACTCCCACTCGATCAGCTCTAACTTTAAATTATTGCAAACAGGCTCACTTGCTGTGTTGAGGACTGTTTTTCACCAACTCCAGTGGAGTTAATTGTACAACAGATTCAGAGATGAGGCAAAAGAAGTGTAAGCATCTAAATTTAAATTAAATGCAAATTATACATTCTTCAACAAAGACATTGTAAAACGCATCCTTGAGCAGGATGAAATTCTGAAAAGCGTCACGGAAAGACTCAACAATTATAATGTGACTGTGCTCTTACCCCACCTGATTTGAATACAACTGATTGCTTTGGCTGAAACACTTGCAACACTTCATTTTTGTTATTTACGACTTTTTTAGCCATTACCATAAAGCCGTTCATTTTTTAAAAGGTTATAGAACTGCTGAAGCTGGCAGCTCCTCCTGACAGCCAAATGAAAGCTCAGCTTTTTCACTTACAATCTATCACGGAGCCAAGGCATACGTTTGACAAATCTGAGTCTGTGCACTTTTCAGAGGGTGCACACATTGTATCTTTCAGAGTTACACTGAAAGCAAACCTGTCGTGACTTTTTAAGAGGTAATCCAAAGTCAGAGACGGCTGGCGTAAATCGTGGTTGCTATTTACATTCTGCCATTTTACTTTTAGTAGTGGATTAAAAATATATCACGTTCTACCAGGACTTGTGGGAAATATTTGGATCACTGAGGTAGAATGGATTGCACCTTTATAAAAAGTTAGCCTTAATATAGTAATAAAAATGTAGCTGGTCATTAATGAGCTTTTGGTTGCCTCCTGGGTTTTAAAAGAAAAGAACTTTAAGCTTCTCTTACTTAATTTCTTATCTAGAACGTAAAGGCATTTTAAGCATAGTAGTTTCAGATAACTATGAAATTTCTGGGAATGGATTTCATAAAACCCTGACTTTAAGCCTATTGCAAATATGTGGGCTGTGCTTAAAAGGTGTCTGTGCAAGGAAACCAAGTAATTCAAATAAATGTTACCAATTCTGTAAGGTGACACTTGCTAGGGAAAATTTAACCAAATATTAGTGGGAGTGTATGTATATATTTGAGTCTGCATGTATCGTTTTCACACAAAATCCAAAATAAATTCAAAACTGTGGATCCAAGTAATTAAAAATGTACTCTGTACAATCATTCCACCATGGAAAATGAAGAGTTCAAGGCCCCAAATTATCATGACTTTTATGCCCATAACAAGTGGATGGAAAATTTTGACAAGAGCTTTAAATTTCAATACTTTGACTATTGCAAGAGAAAGTGACTAATTGATATTAGTTTTATTGGTAAAGATCACCTAATGGAAGCCTTTATACCAGGGGTCGGCAACCTTTCTGATGATGAGTGCCATCTCAATGTGCCATATCAACCATTGCATTAGCAATACATTTAATAACGCTCTATGTGAACAGAAGCGGCACAACTAATGTGTCCATGCGAGCTAATTTGCGATGTGCACCGGTGGCCCGGCCATTTATGTAAATGCACCTTCTCAGATTAATTTCCCTGCGTGTCATGCCATCAGTTAACCCTTCACGAGCCAGCTGTGGCACACAAGTGATCAGGGTTGCCGACCCCAGCTTTATACTAATGCAGGTCATCGTTTCCATATAAAAAGTGACATGTTAGTTTGTAACAGGACCTCTGTAAATGTAATTCAATCTAAGCTTGTCTTTATGGTTTATTTCTCAGTTTATTCGAGGGGCCACACTCTGGCCCATGCTTAGTTTACTCAGCATGTTAATGAAACGTGTCCATTGGTTGTTATTGTTATACGGCTGAACAGGCGGTTGGTGACTTTTTGTTCTGTTACTGTGATAATAATTTCCATTTTTCAGTCCAGTTTTCCACCGGTGAGAAAACAGTCATGCTCGCATGTTTATCTACCAACGGCTGCCTGTTTCTTTACCTCCTACAGGCGAGAAGAGACAGCATAAAGTAGATAGGAGGCTACAGCTGTGTCATCAGATCAGCGCTGCCATTGTTACAGCTATGCAAACACTCTGGAATAAGTACTGGTAAATTAAAATGGCAATGCTTTAGGACAGATAACGCTTTTCAGACACATAACAATAAAACTGGCTGTTGCTGTGTAGTGTTTTCATTGGCAGCTGGTCATGATTCAGAGAAAATCCACTGCAGTTTTTAAAGTAAAATTCATGTTCGTGTCACGTTCACTGAAGAAAGATGAGGGATGTCCACAAGTGCGGGGTATAAAAGATAAAAACATACTGCACAAATAACTACAGATGCATCGGTAAGACTTTCTTGATATGGAATTTTTCCCTCATAAAAACAACAATGCTGATTTTTCTTGTAAAATTAGCCGAGCTGACAAATTTTCTACAACACAGCTAGAAATAACTGCTACAAGCAGGAATGGAGAGCAGCTTTATGAAGCTGGGGCCACTTCTTATGGGATAATGAAAATTATGCAAATGAGGACTAAACTTTGAAAAAACATTAAGAAGTCATGCAAATTACAAAAGTTCTTGATACCGGAAAAATTATAACTGGCTAATCGCTCTGCACTGCAGTGATTTTTAAGGAGTAATTTAGCTGAAACCGTTTTATTTTTTTTCTTTCTCGGCACACTAAAGAAATTGTGCACGATGCCTTCCTGTTCCTGTCATACAGCCTGTATGACAGGAACAAGTGGCTGTCTTTAAATGTCAATCATATCACAAAGGGTGCTTCAGTGCGAGATTATCACATTTCTGCAAAAAAGTAAAGAGCGTCTGTGAGACAAACTGGTGAAACATCTGTGTGCAAGATACGTAATGATTTATTATGTTGCTTTAAGATGCTTTGCTTCGCAGCTGTGGTTGACAGAGTGCCCTTTTTCATACACGGACATTAAATTGGACCAAAACACAGACACTGCTGTCAGAGATGGAAATAATTTTGACATTACTAGCTGCAGTACACTGAAAGTAGCAAAGCTAGATTGTCAAAGCACGGTACACCAGGGTAGGAGCTTGTTATCTATGACTGAGTTATATGGTTGTGATTGTGCTTTTGTCGTATTACAAAATGTACTTTAATTAGGAAGCAACAAACTGCCAATCGCAGCTGCCACGAGTCCAGCGTAGCTTTTTTACTTTAGTTCAGTTATATATCTAATTAGTGCAAATGTGCTTCTTCTTCTTGCTTTTCTTCTTTTTTATTTCAGCTGGTCCCTTCAGGTGTCACCACAGCAGATCATCACCCTATCTCTGGCTTCCTCTTCTGTCACTACAACCCTCTGCATGTCCTCCTTCACTGCATCCATGAATCTTCTATGTGCACTTCCTCTTTTCCTCCTGCCTGGCAGCTCCATCTTCAACACCCTTCGTTATCCACTATTCCTCCTCTGCACATGTCCAAACCATCTCAGCCTTGCCTCTCTAACTTTCTTCCCAAACCACTCCACCTGAGCTGTCCCTCTGATATATTCATTTCTAATCTCGTCCATCCTGGTCGCTCCCGGTGAAAATCATAACATCTCCAGCTCTGCCACCTCGAGTATCGGCCTCCTGTCTTTTTGTCAGTGCCACCATCTCCAGTCCACATCTGCTACATCATAGCAGGCCTCACTACCATGTTGCAAATGTTCCTTTTCACTCTCGCTGCTATGCTTCTGTCACAGATTACCCCAGACACTCGTTTCCACCCGCTCAACCCTGCCTGCACTCTCCTCTTCACCACCTTTCTGCACCGTCCATTACTTTTGATGGCTGACCGCTGGTATTTAAACTCGCCTACGTTCACTATCTCTGCTCCTTGCAGCTCATCCTGTCCTTGCACCTGTCTCTCTCTCATTCACACATTATGTACTCTGTCTTGCTTCCCACCAACTTTTATTCCTCTTCTCTCCAGCTCCATTTCTTTGCTTACCCGCTCGATACAAGCCCCTTTTCTCCTTCTTTAGTGTCCACCCTCTGAAGCAATTCACTATAAACCTTTTGCCGCGCCTTTGCCACATCTCTTTTTGCCATATGCCTAGCCTCCTCATGTCTACTTTCTTCACCTCCAGACTATCCCACCTTTTCTTTGCTAATCACTTCCTTTTAATACTTACCTGTACTTCCTCCTTCCACCACCAATTCTCCAAGTGTCCAGAGGATATACCAACCACATTCTTGGCAGTTTCCCAGTCATCAGGCTACTCTTCAACACCACCAAGAACCAGAAATCCACACAACAAACTTCCAGCATTTGGTCCTTACCTCCACCTTAACTTGCTTCCTCTTCTTGATTTCCAAAACAATCCTACAGCCAACCATCCAATGCCACCTTGCCACCTTCTCTCCTGACACCACCTTTCAGTCTTGTATCTCTTTCAGATCGCAAAGAACCTCTGCATTTCTCTCCTTAACACCACACCCACCCAACACCTCCTCATCACCCTTATTCCAATCATCACTCTTTCCCCCTGGGAGGACTCTCTGCCACTTCATCCAACTTACTCCAGAATTCCTTTTTCTCTTGTACTTGACATCCAACTTTTGGGGCGTGCAAATGTTTAACACCACCCCTCAAACCACAACATTATATAGAAAACCCCAACAGTTAGAGCACTGGGAGACTTGCAACTACAAGTGTTGATTTGTTTCAGGGATGAGAAGACTAAATGCCTGTGCTGTTACTGCTTGCATACAGAAAAAAACCAAAAAACGAATACTTGGCAGCATGGCAGCAGTTGCTAATTAGTTTAAAATACAAAGTAAAGCTGAGGCTAATAGGACTGCTATCCTATTTTCTGTTGCTTATTCATGAATGAAAAGCAGTGTGTTGTATTATCGGTGATAGTAAAGCTAGAGGTATTATTATTATCCTGAGGTAAACATGAACACATCGACTGTACCTAAGCTTGATGGAATCCAGCCAGCTAGTTTGCTAAAGGAAAGTTCAGGGTGACCACCAAAGTCACCAAACAGAGACTTGAATGTATGTTCAGAGTGTAGTGGAGTTTGTGTGTGTGTGTTGGTACTGACCCCTCTGTGTAGTGAAGCCTCACAATTTGTGCCTCAAAGGGTCAGGCTTGTCGAAACCTTCTATTTTGCCTCCATCAAGGTCTCGAGGACAGCCTGGTTACTTGCTGTCTGTGCTGGGATTTATAGTGCACAACCTCACTGTGTTTCTTATCAGGAGATGAGAGCAGGCACAGGAAGGTGATAAATAAAACTGCTGAATTATAAACTTCAGAGAGAAACCTGGTCTCATAAAACTTCCATCACAAACTGCTTCACAGTCTAAGACTGAAAACAGCGAAAGGACAATGGATGAAAAGAAGAAACAAGAGAGAAAAGAGGAAATGTGTAATCTGTGCAAGTGCTACAAAAGGTTTTATCTGTCTTAAGGTGAGTTTAATTCATCTGCAGTAGAAACTGTCATCCACTGACCCACATTGTGAGCCTCTGAGAGTCATTCCCACAACCTGCACAGATGATAAGATCTGTGTCAAATGCTCCTCTGACACATAATTAGCACGAGGACACTGCTGCACATTAGCACAAGGCAAATATGTAATTATGCATCACTCACCATGTTTAAATACAATTGGCCACAGGCGGAGATGTTTGATGATCTATATGCGAGGCAGAGATTTAATGTATTCCTATGTATTGGTGTAAGGCGAAACACTGTAGACTAAAACAATGTCATGAAAGCGAGCTACAGGAAACAGAAGCAGGAGTGGATTTGAAAATCATGACGCAGGTGAATGTGAATATTTTTTGCCTTCATTTGTATTCCACATTTTCTCAGTGACTGAGAAATAGGCTGAAAATCTTCCATTACCTGTACTGGATCTCACATTGACAATACAAAAGAAATCTCATCCTACATTAGTCTGATCTATCATGGATGAATTCTTCTTCAATGGGCCTCACATATGGTCTGTTTTGACACTGCACACCAGTGGAAATAAGCTACTGGGTGCTGTGAAGTCATGGAAGGAGGAGGAGGCTGAAGAGGAGAGAGTCTGCACAGTAGCATCTCCAGTTGAGTAGAATGGAGAGGCCTCATTAAAATTTAATTGCGGCACGATGTTGAGTGCATTGCCATCTACATCAAGATGCATGTGACCTTCTTTTTTCCCATTTCCCATTTCCAACAAACGAGTGCATGCACTGCGAGTGCTGTCAATTTAGCAGGGTCTGATTATTTGAAATGATCTCACATGAAAAACGTTCTCGTTCATTTTAATAGTTTAGTCCTTTTTTTTTTCCAAATTCAAATCAAAAGAAAAAACTCTGTTCAGTTTCTCAGAAAATAAGGATTGCCTTCCAATTCGCTGATGAACATTAATGCATACGCACAGTGACGATGCAAATCACACTCCAATGTTAACAATATACTCCGGCTCACACGGTGCCTCGCAGTTCCAGGTTGATGTGAGAAGAACGAGTCACATGAGAAGGAAGCAGGCTACTCTGTATTCATGCTAGATGAGATTTGTGTGTGTTTATCGTCTTCCTGTCCTGGATGGGTGTTGCATTACAAGGTACTGTCTCCAAACTGCCAGAATCAATTAACATGAATAATGAATGTCTTCTGACGCGGTTGGTCTTGAGTGTTCATTTTGTTCCAGCTCCCATTGTTCCAGCACGTGCAGGAGAACAGTTTAATTTTGCAGCAGGTACAAGAAGCGAACTTTTTTATAGATATGAAGCAGGTCCTAAGATTTTTTTAAAGGCACCAGATGCTCCTAAAAAGCTTCAAACCACAAAAAACCCCCTCTGCACTCTCCTTCACCACAACAGCTAAATGTGGCTCTTAAAAGGGATCTAATTCACATGGAGAAGGAATGTAATCCACTACATCAGGAAACACTGATGGCATTAGTTGCCCCACTAATATCACTTTACCCACTGCATCACCCTTAGCTGTAGGGCTTACACATATTACCCAGTCAGCAGGCACTGAGCAGTCGCCACCAAGCTCCAGAAGACACTTTGCTCTTTATAGCGTGCTTTAAAATGATCCTGCGCAGTGAGACCAGTAACAGAGAAAATGTTTATATAATCCATTACTGACAAAGCTTTAGTAAGTGATTAAACAAAAAATTAGTTTTTTACTTCAAATTGGAAATAGTCCAGAGATTAGCATTTCAAAATTAATCCCTTTTATTGAAGCTCTGTTAGCTTTGCATAGCAAATTAAATATCTGTGCTGTGTTTACTGTGTAAACTCAGGCTGGGTGTATAATAAGTGTGCACCGAGTTTCTCACCAGTTTAACCAAACATTATTTAAATATTGAAGTGAAAATAACAGCTGCATGACTCACAGTAACCATAAAGATGTAATCCTTTTGGGAGAAAGGAAAAAAAGCAGGAAGTGACAGTCAACATGCCAAAGTGGACAGTTTTATTAAAGGACGTGTCCATGGACAGGGCTAACCTAAACCTACAGCAACACTGATAGTGTGAAAGAGCAGTGTTATCACATGACCAATACTGCATATTGCTGTTTGTGAAGTGCACTATTCTCAAGATTCATGTATTTTTCCCAGTTTCTTCAGTGTCATTTTACCTGCAGAAAGACTGCAGCTGTTCTGGCTTCACCCATCTGAGCACATCTGCCTGAGTTCCGCATCTTAACATCAGGTTGCTGCACAGGAAAGCTGCCAAACTCCAACAGAGGAAAACTTTTAGTCTAATCGGGTCTGTTCAGTTTTATTCTGTTGGATTTGCAGGCAGCTGCTGGTGGGAGAGGAGGTAATTAAAACTGACAAAGAAGAAACATCACGGAGAAGACTTCACGCAGCAGCTACCATGAGCCAGCTTTTGAGTTCGGGGTTACTGCGGGCATAAAGTGCTTCCATGTGGAGAAAAGTGGAAGAGCAGGATTGCTCCTTTAGCAGCTGTTCCTCTCTGCCGTCCGTTTGCCATAAATGCAGCAACATACTATTAGCCTCACCTCTTTAAACCACATGTCATTAAACAAGATGAGTTTTGTAATTAATTAAAGACAGATGAAGAAGATGCAAGTTGCTCTTTGTAGTCAGACTAATTCAAACGGATGATTGACGCTTTATTTTAGACATGAGCCTGTTTGTGAGGTTTTAATTTTGTTTTTGCTCTTTAATCCTGTCAATCTTGAAAGTTAATGCCTACTAGCCAATTACATTTCAATGTCCCCTTTACTGACTACTGATGCTCGCTGCCTTAACAAATGCCTCCCTCTTGTGGTAAACCTACTCCTACACAACACATATTTCCTTCTGTTCAGTTTTATCTTGTACATTGCATCCCAATCCCATACTATGTGCACCATTACATTTATATTTGTTCAAATATTATTTATTTATTTATTTATAGGGTCTACCTTACAGTATAAAGTGCCTTGAGGTGACTGTTGTTGTGATTTGGCGCTGCATAAATAAAATTGAATTGAATTTTCTGGTTTTAAAAATAATCTATAAAAGTTTATCCTGGTTGGGGAAATTATTTACATTTAATCCGCATGCATGCATTATTATGACCAAGTAACTGAAGTTGGAAAAGTCATGCTAAAGGCCCTGTACAGGGTCGCAAAGATGTTTTCGTTATTCTAGTCAAACAGACCCGGCTTTGACAGATGAAGACAAACACTAACATACACCAATAACATTTTCCACTGAGCAGTTATTAATAAAATTCAGTTCATCATGCACTCTCAGATCTAAAACACTAAAACACCAACAGGATTTCTTATTTATTTAAATTTGAAAAGGCGTACCAGTATATAGGACAACAGAATATAAAACCCTTCTGGGCCACATTATTTGTCACACTTGACTGTAAATCATAATTTAATGAGCCACAAATAACATGGCTAAATGCAAAAATACAGGAATGCAAACCAGAAACCAGAGCAAGGGTTAAAGCCTGAGGTGTAGCCTATGGAGTCTGAATTAGTGTAATATAGAAAGATGGGTGCTTTCAATTCTACAGAGGCCCAAATAGTAACTATAAGCAGTTATTATTATCATTATTATCAGGATCCTTTTGTATTTTTAATTATCCATTTTTATTGTGTTGTAAAAATTCACAGTTTTTTTTTGTTTCAAAGTGATTTTATTAAAATGTCGGGGTATTCAAGAGGAGAAATGTTTAAGAAAGTCAGAGCAGGTGTTCCAGCACATGTTACCTACATGTTTTAGACTCATGTAGACAAGACATTCTTCATAAATGTAAATGTATTTTCACTTGTCTACCTCAAGTTTATTCCGTGGTCATATATTTGACCAAACTGACAAACACTAACTTCCAGGTGTACCTCATGCATGCTATTTTATATAGCTATGGCCCACTAGTACAGGTGCTGCTAGTGTAGTGGCATCATGCAAGATTCCCATTCTTGCGACCCGGGTTCGATTCCTGGGCAGCGCACCCTTTCTGCAGAACTACAAAGCCTGAGGTTTCCTCATTATGGTCACAGGTTTTAAACTTCCACCAGCAAGTCAGCTGAGGACGTGCACCTCTTTGCCCATTACTGTTCACCCTCTTCTCCCATCTGTTCAAGGCTATAATAAAATTTGTGGGTGAGAATAAAATGCTTAAATACAGAAGACCTGAATCTGCGATCCTTGTCCCTTTTGGATCCATCCAGCCATGCAACTGGACAGTTTGCTGACCCATTACAGAGGCTATGATATTTTCCGGTTGAGCCACTGAGACCGATTTTGGTGATTTTCAGTAGAAAATATGTGGAGCCTCAGACCCTGAATTTCAGCACCGTAAATTTCAAAATGTTGACTGATGTTATATGGCTGACATTTCAACATGAATTTCAACTGAATGACTGCAAAACTGTTCAAAGTAGCAAAATAGGATAAATTTGGGATTTCAGTTTTTCTAAAAATGTAAACTTCTACAACTTTAATTCACTCGTCTGTGCACTTTGATAGCAACCTAAGGTTCACAGAGTTCGCTACCTCAGTAACGAGCTCAGAGTCCAAGTTAACTCTCTTTCTGAAACAGAGTTGTTAGCTAAACCTGCCTTCTGGAATAGGGCCCTGGTGACTGGCAATGACAAACTGCTCGCAGATGCACTTGGCTGATTGGGAAGAGCAGCCTGGTGCTTAACACCAACAAGACCAAAGTGTTAATCATAGACTTCAGAAGAACAGGAAGCTCAGCCCACCTCCTCCTTTCTATAGACAAAAAAGTAGTAGATAGTGTGAAGAAACGAAAGTTCCTTGGACTCAACTTGTCCATTCATATGGAGCTCCAAATCTTAAACCTGGTCAAAAAAGCCCAACAAAGACAGTCCCTCCTAAGGAGCTGAAGCTGAAGTAAGTGCAGCTCTCCCAGAAACCTGTGCTGAACTTCTGCTGAACCACCACTGAGAGCATCTGCACAAACAACATCATGATGGGGTGCAGACACTGCACAGCTGCTGAGCTGATGGAACAACAAAGTATGAAGACTGTACAATGTGTGGTGGCCTTGGAACTCCCACACTTAAAGGATGTCTGAGTAAGAAGGTCAGCAGCATTATTTCAGACACTTCACACCCAGGGCACTCTCTATTTGACCTTTTGTCATCAGGCAGACTAACACAATCCTGCAAAAACAGTCTAAATTTTATTGTACTTGTATCGACCACAATAAAGATTTTTCTATTTCAAGATTATTCCATATCAGTTTTGCTAATATAATTTTTTATCTTCATTTCAATGTATTAAAAACATTTTCTCAGACGGTGTTTTAGTTATAATCATCCTGCCAGTATGCCATATGATCTCAATTTAATCAATTAGCCTCACTGAATCGACATCTTTTGTAAAGGGAATGAATGAAAAAGCTAAAACATGAAACGAAACCAAATAAAGGCGCTTGCGCATACAAAGATAAGTACATATGGTTTAAAGACAACAAGGCATCATTCTGAAGTCCTGATAGCTTGATGGAGTGTGGGCAACAACAGGACCCTGAAACAATTCGTTGCTTTTTAACACCTTTGATTTTCTGGCTCCGTCGAAATTTAGTTTAGGTGCCAGTCTGTGTAGACCCACACAGGCCTGTAACAAGGTCTCATTCTGAAAATAAAGTTAAAAACATCTGCTGGGAGTGTGTCATGACTGTGGAGTGTATGAAAGACATGCAAAGTCACAGTTTTTGTAAAGATACAGTCCACGCATGCATATTATTTTCATGGATTATCAAATTCACACTTGTCAATCGCATGGCTTCATTCTCCCTACGAGTATGCATTGTTTTTGCCATCTGAAATGGAAACAACGAGAAACTAAAGGTATTAATGTAAAAGTGAAATGGACTGCTAAATGACAAAAAATATGTAAACATGCATTTACTGTCTACATACGATATATATGTTTATATAAACTTACAAATACACAGTTAAAAAAAACTACATGTTAATGCATAAAGTTATTCACATACAAACAGTCACATACTGTCTTTTTTTCTCTTGTTTCTGTGATGGATCAGTTTTGTGCACTAAAGACTAAATCCAACAGGTTCCTCAAGGTGTTTTATACTTCATGGTAAGACCCTACGATAATATAGAAAAGAACCCAACAATCAGACAACTACCTATGAGGAAGCATTTGGCGATAGTGGGAAGGAAAATCTCCCCTTTAACAGAAAGAAATCTCTGGCAAAACCAGGCTCAGAGAGGGGCAGCTATCTTCACAGTAAGGGGAAGATAACAGGACAAAAGACAGTATGGAAGTGAGCCGGAGATTAATAATATATTTAGACAGGGAATAATAATAATATGATTAAATGCAGAGTGGTGTATAAATGCATGGTGAGTGAAAAGAGGTGAGAAAGGATGTCTGTCTCCCAAATCTAATTTAGGAGCTGGTTCCACTGATTCTGGATTTAAGAGGGAGCCAATGAAGAGAAGGCAAGCCAAGAGAAATATATTCTGTCTTTAGTCCCCGTCAGCACTGGATCAGCTGAAAACTTTTCAGGGAGCTTTTAGGACAACCTCATAATAATGAATTACAATAGTCCAACAGATAATAAATGCTTAAACTAGTTTTTAGTATCACTCTGAGACAGGATCTTTGTAACTTTAGTGATATTGTGTATATGCAAGAACAGTCCTGTATTTGTTTATTTGCACATTGAAGGACATATCCCGGGTAAAAATTACTTCAATTAGCTAAATGCTAGATAGTTATAAGTGTCAATGAAGGCATTTTAAGTAATGTTTTAATTACTGCAACCTGTGTGGTACCCTATTAATAGATTGATCATATTTAAGGTTGAAAATGTTAGTTGATGGTAGGACTTTGTGGAGCAATCTTGTAGGAATGGGATGTTGGGTTTCTTGAAAGGTGCTATAGAAATCTAATGTATTATTATTATTATCTAAAAGACATGTTGATGGTTTGGCAGAAGTAACTATTGAAGTTAACTCCAAATAACGAATCAACGAGAAACTGTAAATAAATATCAGTGTTATTGAAAGTAGCTGTGGTTATGTTATGTCTGTGAGGTGGTTTCGAGTATTTTTCTCTGTAGAGGTTAAAATGTTATTTGTGAAGAAACTGCTGAAGCCATTACTAGTTAAGGTTAAAGACATGCTTGGCTCTACAGAACATTGACTCTTTGTCAGCCTGGCTTCAGTTTTCTTCAATCAGTGATTAATTATGGAGGGTTTTTTTTTTATAGAGCAACAAACTTTTTTCCAGGTTAAATGATCATTTTGTAAATCAGTGATATGACATTTTCCTCTACAACTTACGAATGATCTACTTTAAGGTGCACATTTGAGACTTGAAACTATCAAGTCAAGTACTTCTGATTTGAGGTTTTCTATTCCAGAAGAGCTACAGTATCCAGAGTCGTACAGAGTGAAGATGTAAAGCTATTAACAAGTTAATCGACCTCTGTGGGAGTAAAGTTCAAGTAGCTGCTCTGCACCGTGTTGGTACATGGCATTGACGATAACAGTGAATGAATTATATCCTAAAAATGAGTTACAGCACTTTCAAAAAGATATTTACTGTAGTGAAATGTGTTCCTCACTAATGTGTAATCCATTATTGTAAATATACATCTTATTAAGAAACGATCAGACAAAAGCAACATTCAGAGAATGCTGTTCACTTTCTATCCCGTATGTCAGAACAAGATTCAGAGTGTGATTCAAGAGGTGGTTGGGCTCTTTTACATTTTAAGAGAAGAAAATTGAATCAAATAATAGATTAAATGCTGTGTTGAGGCTGTCATTTTCAGCATCTACATGCTGTTAAAAGCTCCCCCTATAATTATTTTATCTGAACTGAGCACTAAATCAGATAAAAAAAGCCTGAAATAGAAACTTTTAGTAAGGGCTGGGTGGACAATATATATCAACAAATGAAACAGGTTTTTGAGTTTTCCAAATAGGGTGGAAAAGGCTAAGAGTCAGGCCTTCAAATTAGTTAAACCTCTGTCTGGATCTATGGTTGATTAATAAGGTGGAGGAGAAGATTGCTGCTACTCCTCCTCCTTGACCTGTCCTTCAAGGATTCTGACGCCTAGTACAACTTGAGGGTGTTAATTAATTTAAATTAATATAATTATCCCGCTGTAACCATTTTTCTGTAAGGCAGAGTAAATTAATTTGTTGAATTAAATTGTTTACTAACAGAGAGTTAGAAGAGAGAGACAAATGTTTAATAATCCACATTTTACTGTTTTACTCTTTAGTGCAGTTGAAGCTGTTAGATTGTTCAAGCACTAAAATTTGATTATAGACAGAAAATTATAGATTTAACTACACTTGGTATTACTTGAATGAGCCATACATTTTTATTAACAATCTAAAAAAGAACTGAAAAGCCTCAGCCTTAGAAAAAAACATTTTAGAAATGACTTCACAAATGCAATTTCTGAAATACCACTGATGCTGGTGAGCAAGCTGATATTACAAATAAACCAATATCAGATACTCAGGAGTAATAAAGTGAAAGCAAAGAGTATTTCTAATGTTTTAGTTGAAGCCAGGGTACTTTAATATGTGTCCTTATAATCTCTTATGCTTGATAACTTGATGAAGAGAGCTGTCATTGATATCATGTTGTGATTTTTCTGGTAAGTTGACCAAGATGTAAAACATCTTGTGTCCATCAGCCAGGGGAATGGAGAAACTCCAGCAGGATATCTCTGCTGGAACAAGCATACAGAGATAAACAGTATTAGGTTCTACTCTGCTTAAATTCACCCATTATCCTGATGTCCACATGCTTTATACTTATGTGTTTGTCTTTTTCCTCCTTGCAGAAAACCTGTTGATGTGCCTGCCTGAGCCAGTCTTGTTCTGTCTCTTTCAGAGATTTACCGCTCTTGGAAAAACTAGATGCATTAACCCTGTGTTGGATAAATGGAAATACTCACCTGAATGCTGACCTGATCTCTGGAAAACTGGCCTTGAACATTGTCTGTTGTTGTACATTCTGGAAACCACCATTAAAAACTCTTAAACCATTTTTATTTTGGGTAAAACAGCACTAAAACGTTCCTTTCACATCATCATGAATTATCAGTCATTCAAAATCTATCAAGATTTTTAGTCACAACTATTTTCAGCACAAGATACCATTACTTTTGCTTGTTTGTTTACCAGCTGCGTTGTTCCACGCTACTGCAGCACCATATTGGTGAATTTTGACCAGATTTTGAAAATGTCATTCATAGGGAATACTTAGCATTTAATGTTCATTATTCAAGATCATTTTTGAGAATTATTTCTGCCTTTGTGTCTTAATTTGGTTGATTTCACTATGTATTAATAACACACACTCACCAGACACTTCATTGGGAACACCTTGCTAGTAGTGACTCTGGGACCCTCTTTTGCCTACAGAACTGTGCTAATTAGTTGTGGCATTGATTCAACGAGATGCCGGAAACATTCCTCAGAGATTTTGCTCCATATTTATATGACGGCGTCACACAGTTTCTACAGATTTTTCAGCTGTGCATTCATGATGTAAATCTCCCGTTCCTCTACATGCTCTATTAGATTGAGATCTGATTACTGTGATGGCCACAACTCATTGTCATGCTGAAGAAACCAGTTTGGGAATATATGACATTTGTGATGTGGTGCATTTTCCTCTGAAAGTAGCCATCAGTGAGATTGACATGCTCAGAAACAATACTCAAATAGGCTGTGTGGTTTAAATGTTGCTCAATTGAGACTAAAGGGGCCAAAAGTGTGCCAAGATTCTCCACACCGTTTCATCACTATCACTATCCTGAAACATTGATACAAGGACGGACCCATACTGACCCTACCATCCAGGGTTGGCAGTAAACCATTGAGCTGGATAGGCAAACAACTATGAAAGGTGGACATTCAACATTCAACTTTGCAGTTTTTGAAAAACTTGCCTGGCATGGAAAACCAGGCCAAATGCAGAAAACTAGTTGAACAGATTTGCCTAATAAATTCATTTGAATATTCTGCAGTATGTGACAGGATCTGTTGTTGTTAAGCTCTTATATACTTTTGTAAATACATCCTTTTTATGGTTTTTGTTTCGTTTATAAACCATTTTCACCTATTTGACTTCAATGTGACACCTAAAGGTGGTAAACAGATTGTTTATATGATGTGCACAGAGTTTAAAGTGCCAGGAGAAAAAGCACAGAGTCGCCCTCTAGTAGCAGAGTTCTTACATTCATCTCCTCAATCCTCTCCCAGCTAATTCTTAGACTTGGGCTCACTGTCACACAGAACCATTATAAACCTTTGTAAAGGTGCCAACTTTTCCAAAGAGGCTAATCAAAAACATTTTGATGAGGGAATAATGAATTATATTTCATCTGGAAAAAACTGATGCACAATTCAAAAATCAAAGGCCAACACTTACCCAGAGTACACCCAACACACACAAAAATGCAGCTCTGTTTGTGACAGTTTCAGTTGTTGCAGCATTTTAATCTCTTTTGTGTTTACTTGCATCACAAAACTTGTGTTTTCCTGTCTCTTTGGGTTAATGCTGCATAATAGTTTGTTATTTTGTGCCTCTTTGTGGTTGTATGCTAGCCCCCCCAACACTGAGCAAATATAAGAAGGTAGCTGTACTATATGATTTTACTTGGTAATGGCTTTAATTGACTATCTCATCCTGTATCTTGTTATTAAACTGTAGGGTACATGTGAGTCACAAAATTTCACAACTTTATAATAGAAAGCGGGCTGGTGTCCCCTGTAGTTAAGGTTAGCTCCGTTAACCAGGAGCATTCCTGTTAGACAGCAACTTGTTCACCATTAATGGAGCGAAACAGAGAAGAGAAAGACGATGGTTTTAGGTGCTGCTGAGAGTGCCGTGGGCAATGAAAAGGCAGCAGTTCCGTTATTGGCGGTTACTCTCGTTTGCCCTTATCATGAGCATGCAGGTTATTTATCACAGACAAGTTTCATGGATATGGAGTGAGACAGTGGCGCAAAGAGAGACGGACACTCCTCCTTATTGATAACCAGTGACATGTATTTATTTGGCAGAAACAAAGCATTCTTTGTGCTGATATATTTCATCATTTTCTGTTCAAATTACAGTTAAATTAACTAACAGGAAGTTTGTGGTATATTAATAGCCATTACTTTTCACCACATTGTGCTAGGATCCGTTCTACCCATTACTTCTGCTAAAAAACACAAAGAAAATTTTGAATTGAGTTTAACTGAAAATTTTTAAACACCCTCCTGGTGGTCACTGGATATACAGTTGAGGCTTTGCTTCCCCCTTGTGGAAAAGGTGCACACAGCAACACGCAGAGCACTCATGACCTGCCAGCACTTGAGTGAAACTGTGAAGAAGACCCCTAGTGGATCTCAGACTGCCCAAAAAACTCAGCACTGTGCTATTTTATTTGTTTGGAGAAGAATAGTTAAATTAATCTAGCCCTTTATTCCAAAGCATTCATGGCATCAGTCTACGTGCTGGCCAACCTGTTATTAGTGGATGACCCACTGTACCTCAAAGCCACACAAGGAGCTCTTAGCATTATTAAAAGACGTTATGAGTAATGCCAGTTATCACATGCGACTTAGAAAAATCAGGTCTTTCAACCCGGTTGGTGTTATTTTACTATTAGGTTATCTATTCTTGCTTCTCCACTCGTAAAAGTTTGTAGCGTAAGTGGAGATCCGACTCTGGATCAGTAATATTTGAAAAATGGTAAGTTCTAATATCAAAATGTTATTCTTTATATATTATGGGTCATTAAAGTTGTTTTTGCATAGCATACAATAACAATGTCAACTTTTTTTGGCAAATTTTCTAACATTACATGCAATAGCTGTTGTTGTTTTATAGTTGTTAGACGTTTTATGGAGGGAAAATTTTTTTTTTTTAGTGTGTCATTATTCTATACTTTTTAAAATAATTTCTATTTTTTGTTTTGGACAGAGGCAGGATGGAACAGTGTGCATTTTTAAATGATAAAAATTAAAAAGCTGTACAATTAATATGTCAGTTAAATTTAACAATAAATTAAATGTAAAATTAATTAAGCTTCAAAAAACCTCAAAACGTATGGGGCTGGGCTTCGATGTAGGTGGAGGTTTAAGGGTGGTGGTTGTGCATCGACTGCATGTATTCAGTGAAAAACATTACAGTATTACTATTTCCATGTAAACTTAAGTTAACAAACAACCAAACTTAGACAACAAAACCCCACCCAGTTTGATAAGGGCGCCTTCATTGGCCCGCGCGTCTGTAAATCCGTTCCCTCTTTATTTGGCGCGTGCCATTGGTCGGCGGTGACGACAATCCTGAAACGTGCTCCCGCCCACCGAGCGGATCAAGTTTGAATGAACAGCAGCAGCCTGCTCTGGAGGTGGTAGTTGCATTTGCAGTAATTATTAAAAGTGTGTATCGTATCACGGGGTGAGCCTTTCGAGGATGGACATGAAGAAAAGAATTCACCTAGAGTTGCGGAACCGCACTCCGTCAGACGTAAGTTGGCCTCGCGGCTCGCTGTAATAACGCTTCACTCTCGGCTAATGGAGAATATTTCGCGTGATGCCTTGGCGTGGGGATACAAAGTTTCTTCCAAGTTAAAAAGATGATGGGGGACGTCGGGTCACATTGTTGCTTTTGCCGTCGTGTTTACAGCGGGCAGGTGCTCCGCGGGTCCGCTGCTTGAACTTTTTAGTGCGGCTCCAGCTTCACGTTTTAATGTGCAGTTTGAGAATGCACCACAGCTTCTTTTTTAATGCCAGCGGTATAAACAAGGCAAGCAGTGTGAGAAGCCATATTTGTAACTTTTGATCCACGAACCCCGCGTTGTCGGGATTCTTGTTTTTAGTCGTTGTCTGAGGCTCAGTGTGCATGCTTGGACTGGGAAATACGTTCACCTAAAAAAAACAGTTTAAGCCGTGCACTTGGCGCGTTGAGGATGCGAGCACTCAAAGTCGTGAACATTATCAGTGATGCATAAAGATCACAGCCTCGAATTATCGCCTTACAACTGCAGACCGCTGCTATAGTTGCACAAACCGTCCGGTTCAAGTCGTTTACGTCTGCAGGGAGCAGCTTTTTACGCTGGGGGAGCCTGCAAACCTCCATCCGGAGTCACTGTGCGCACAGATGGCCGAAATAAAAGTGCCGTTACCGTGGACCGTTAGCGGCCACCAAGCTGCGCGAAAAACCCCCACGCAGAGATCAAAAACGAGCTACGCCCGACTCATTATCAACTGTCGTGTGGCTATTCACTCGTTTTCATCGGGATTTCTCGAAGCTTAGGCGTCCCAGCTCCCCCGGTGAAAACAGGGGGGGAAATCGTCGAGCCGCGCTGTTGCTCTAGTTTTCCAGAACTAGGACAAGCCGCCATTTTACCGAGAAACAAAGGCTATTCGAAATACACCGAAATCCCGTTCATTCGACACAAACGACGAACCAGTCATCATACCTTCGTGTTAATAGAGGTCTATACACACCATCAGTCCAATCGGGAAGTGTTTAGCGCGAGCAACAATGAAAACGTTTGCCTGGCAGCTATCTAATCGGCTTTAGCGGCCCCTCCTACTCACAAATGACCCTGTGCACGACTCGTAGGTCTGTTTGGCTCCGGCTTGTTTTGACTAATGTGCATCTGCGTCGCTCATAGCTCACGCGCACGTCTCTTATTGCGCTTTAAACACGGCAGCCGTACTTTATCGCTTTCTTACTAATGTGTCAAAAAAGCGAGATAAATGTCATATTTACGTAATGGAAAGAGTCAACGCATCGCGATATTTACAGCGGTACAATGACCGCTGATGGACAGTGGGGGGTTTTTTTGGGTTGTTTTTTTTATAGTTCTGGTCCTCACTGCTGATTGGCTGAGTCACGTTCAAGGCCGAGGTGAAATATCCGATAACAGCCCACCTGTGACCGCATATCACACTATTTAAATATCAGTGCGCAGGGCCAAAATTAACGCTGTTGCTGCTGCTACACTGAAGTGTGGCATCCGCCCAGTGTTGAGCTGGTTTATCTGTAGGAGGACGTTTGTTTATTTTCTTCAGATTTATTTATTTATTTTCTTAAAAAATGGTAAAAGTAAATCAATTTAAATGTTTATATGTGTATATATTTTTTTTTACAATTAAGAGCTGATTCCAAATATTGTTGATACAATTTAACTAAAGTGTCAAAGACGAATGTAGTAATGAAAATAAAATGTGTCTTGAATTTACAGAAATGTATGGATTGTTGTTTGGTATGTGCTTGCTTTTTGTTAGCATTTTTTTCCTGTCATTGCTGACTGCTGTAACAAAGCAACAATGTAATGTGTTGATTGGGATTAACAAATATGATGTTTGCAGTTTGACAAATTCTAACCATTTTAATTTTTTGATTACGCTTCAGGTCAAAGAACTAGTGCTAGACAACTGTCGCTCAAATGAAGGCAAGATCGAGGGTCTAACAGACGAGTTTGAGGAGCTGGAGTTTCTTAGCACAATCAATGTTGGTCTGACGACAGTTGCCCACTTGCCGAAGCTAAATAAACTCAAAAAGGTGGGTGCTTTTCATCACGTGACAAATCTCTGTAGCTTCAGACTGTAAAGTTTTGCAAGGTTTTGATTATTTAATTGACCAACAGCTTGAACTCAGCGATAACAGGATCTCAGGAGGGTTGGAAGTTCTGGCGGAGAAGTGCCCCAATCTCACACATCTAAACCTCAGTGGCAACAAGATTAAAGACCTCAGCACAATAGAACCACTGGTGAGTCCCAGAAATATGAGGGGGGGAAAAAGCACAACATGCAAAACAGCTCGTTGTTGTTTATCAAACTGGATTGTTTTTGTTTGTTTTTTGTTCTGATAGAAAGAACTGGGGACCCTGAAAAGCCTAGATCTGTTTAACTGTGAAGTGACAAACCTGAACGAATACAGAGACAACGTGTTCAAGCTATTACCCCAGCTCACGTACCTGGATGGGTATGACAAAGATGACAAAGAAGCACCCGATTCTGATGCTGAGGTCTATGCAGAGGGCTTGGATGATGATGAGGAAGATGAAGATGGTATGTCCAAGACTATGTCGGGTCTCATGTATGTCTTTGCGACGCTAATGCTGGCGTTTATATTAACTGACCACTTTCACCCAGATGTAGATGATGAGGAGTATGATGAAGATGCAGCACCGGGAGATGAGGAGGAGGAGGAAGGAGAGGATGAAGAAGAGGAGAATGAAGAAGAAGAAGAGGAAGACCTCAGTGGAGAGGTGAGATGAGAATAAATGAGATATGCTTTTTCTAATAGTTATGTAAAAATGCTCTTGTTAGTAGACTGGTTGCCATGGTGAATCCCGCCTCTCGTCCTCTGGCTTCAACTCCGCGAGACCCGGAAGTGAATCATCTCACTAACTTTGCCTTGTCTTTTAACAAAGGAGGAAGAGGAGGATGATTTGAATGACAGAGAGGTTGACGATGAAGATGACGAAGGTGAGCAACTTCTCCAAATACATAATAAGTGCACACGCTTGATGCTATTCTTTATAGTGGACTGCTTTTGTTTTTCTTAACCTTTATGAATTAGCAAATTTAAATATGCCCTTTGGATATTTTACACATGGCGTTAACATGGAGAGATGCTACAGTTTCTGTGTCCACTATATATACACCATGTATAAACCATAGACGGTATATAAAGGATGGGAGTAGGCACAGTGACAGCACCTTGTAGGTCGTAAACTCATGTTTTGAAGCCTTGATCTTCAGTATTATGGTTTTTGCAAGCTTGTCTTTTGGAGAGCCAGAAATGACTGTGCTTGGGACTGTAGAATGCTAAGTTAATGCTAAAAATGCTTAAACTTTGCCACTATGGCTAGCACGCTTTGTTAGCAAGGTGCATTTCAGAGTGTATTGTTATCTGTGCACAAACAGAGGTATTTTATAGTTAATGGAAAGTAATGTACAAATAAATATGGAGCTGTCCCCCAAAAGCTATTTTATTATTACTTTCTTTAATTGTAATTTCATTATACTGTCGGAAACGGGTCTCTCTTGTAAATGTAGAAATAAAGGTTAAATAAAATAAATATAGGGAGTGAATCCTTTGGGAGTTAGCCTCTAGTGGGCATTCAAATGATTTGCAGTTCTCACCCCTGTGTGCTGGCTTCATATTGAGCCTCAGAGGGAGCTTATGTGTGCGTGATACAAACAAAACAGGGAGACAAGTGTGAAACGAGGACAAGGATAATGTGTTTTGGTCACGTGGAGCTTTCTTCATCTGTAATGCTGTATTTGTCTTATAAATGTGACTTTTATTTCTTACTTATTTCTCAGAAGAAGAGCGAGGTCAGAAGAGAAAAAGGGACCTGGATGAAGAAGGGGAGGAAGATGATGACGATTGAGAGTCTTCTTTAAGCTAAGTTGTGAACTGTTTTTAACTTGTATCTCCCAGTCACTTCCCAACAGCCCCCATGTATTTTTTTCCCCTCAGTTTCATATTGCAGTAGGAGTGGGTTTCTTTTGTTATTGGCCAGTTAGGTAGACGGGTTTTCCTGAAGGGAAAGAAAAGGTTACATTTGTGTACCTTTGACACCCCCGTGTTCCAGTCTTTACTGTCCACTTTTAACTGCTTCGTGGACACCAGTTTTGTAATATCAAATAATAGCAAATATAAACCTTTTTGAGAGATGTTTTTGTTTCCTCACTGTTTGTGTAAGACCAATTTCTGATGTATTTTAAGACCGCCCCAAAAAGAGGGGGGAAAAAAAAAAAAAAAAAAGAGTGCATGTCTAATACATTTTAAAGTCAACTACTGGATTCATGTATGGCTGTCCTCTTCTCGTCTTAAACTTATTGTTATTTTTTTAATTGTATTTCTTTTCTTTTTTTTCTTTTTAATGTAAGTTATGTGTTTGTAGTGTCACCAGTATGCCAATACTCTCTGCTGTCCTGGTGTGAAACTTCTGTCTGAACATGCGCAGTGTGACCCTCACGGGACATATTTTTAAATCCTAGCAAAAAAATGTCTGCCCTTGTCAAAGCTGCTCCTCCTCCTCTTAAACCCTCAGCTTTGATAGTTCGGAAATTACGTGTTCTTGTAAATAATGACCAAATCTATTTTTTTGTATTCTCTTTGATGACGGCAGACATTGAACAGACAACTGAGGTGAAACTATGAATTGTAATAAGATATTAAATATGTATGCTGCTTTATCTAAGAATACGCAGTGTGAAATTTCTTGAATTTGAACATAACTTTGTATGCATCATCTTTCCATAAGGACAAAACATCAGAGCTCATTGCTTTCTTTGCTCCCCCCCCCCATGTTCTTTTCTGTGACACACACACAGATGGCAATGTTTGGATTTTGTGCTGGTGGTGTAGAGGAGTGCTTGATTTAAATGGAGGTTACAGCCACAACGTATGTGCATCGAAAATTTATTGTTGCAAAATGTAAACTCTGGAAAACGGTCAGCTGTTTGGACTTTGTTTTCCTCCAGTATACGCAATGGTCAAATTGGCCTACCTCAGTGATTTTTTTTCACTACATGTTAAATCCACTGTCATCAGCTGATTTCTTTCTTTTCCCCTTCCATTCACTTCAATAAATCCCTTTTTATATATGTGTTTGACGTTTGTGGTCCTTGTACACAGTTTAATATATTAAAAAAAAAAAAGTGTATACAGAATTCCAGGGAGTGATGACAGTTGTCATTTTTGATCATCTACATGGAAAATCAAGAAAAGAATTTACAGAATGCCTTTTTCTTTTCACAATACTGAACTCGTATACACCTACAGTACACTGCTACCACACTAAGCAAATCTAAGTTGGGGTTTACTTTGAGTCTGCAGCAGTAACTGTTTGGTCAAAAATGTCATGACTAAAGTTACTCGACATGTCTCCTGTCTGTCACTGCAGCTCCTCGATCTGTCTACTTTCACTGTAGCCTTTTATTTAACGCAGATATTTACCATTGTTCAAGTCTTCATTGTAAGGGCTCATCTTCTCTAGCTAAAGCTATGAAGCTTTGGCCCTTTATGTGCCTGCGATGATGTTATGAGGAAAGACTTGTGACCTTTAGTCCGTAACTCGCTGTTAACTTACCATTTCCATCCTTGTCATGCATGCAGTGGAATTTCTCGAGCTCGGCTCTTAAAATAGTGCCAATTAAATTCGAACGCTCTCAAATGTAAAGCTGAATGAAAACAAGGTCTGAGGGTAAAACCGAGGCAGCGCAAATTTCTCCTGTATGTGTTGTCGGCACGGGTGGAGGAGAGGCACGTCACCTGACGTCTTGAAAGCAAAAATTACACGGCTACAGACAAACATTTCTCAGTAATAGTAATATACTTGGTTTAAATGTCAAATGGTTGGTTATTATTCCAGTTTGCACTTTTAAAAGTAGGAAATTATATAGCTTCATAACTTATCTGAAGTTACGTTGTTGGAGACAAAGAGCTAAGAAGAAATACCTTTTTAAGGTGCTGTGTCACACAAGTCTTGCACCATTTCCACCGGAAACATTCAGCAAAATCTATCAAGCATCACAATCATTACTTGCGCAGTGTGTCATACAAAAACAAAGGGATTAAGAAATATACATGTTATTAGCTAAAAAGGTAAGATGTGACAAATAATAAATAAAAAGCAAATATACATTACCCCATCATCAAAATTAGCCCTAAAAACCAGTAACAGCCAGCAAAGCTTCCCTCGGATCCATGTCTCCTCAGCTGCGTCCCCATTGTTTAAATAAAGAGATACCTGAACAAAGTGAACTATGTGCTGTCCTTGGGGAAAGACTGTCTGGAGTAGCTAAGTGTCAGTGTGACAAAGTAAATCTCTAGCCACTGTTTGTAGGTAATGGGATAAGCAGCCCGGTGGGAAAAACATGGTCCATGTCTGCAAAGCTCTCCTCGTCCGCCATTTTGAGATAATGTTGCAGCTCGCTGCAAACTGGGTCTGCAGCAGGGTCTAAGGCCTTGGGGAAGAAAAATAGGAGCAGTAATAGTCTTCTCCAGTTTTAACCTCAACATAAAAATTACAATTCGGAGGTGGTTTGGTCAGTACAGGACTTTTTTTTTTTGCATGGTGATCAAGGCATTGCCACATGGACAAGAGGGTAGGCAAAGTGAGACGAATACCTAGGCGGCGTGGAATAACACTGCTAGATCAATCATTTACATTTATAAAAACTGAAAATACCAAAATTCTCTGCATTCTATATCAGCGATTTAATGCTTAAGTAGCAATCCCTGATCTGTCATGCCTCATTACTTGTATTTGTCACTACTACAATATTGCAGTATTTGGATCAGTTAACATTATCCAATGGTTACCATGTTATTGTGTGCACTACGTGGAACAGCAGGAAGAATGAAGTTATGATATAATGAAATATATCAAAAAAGCAGGGCGAAGGGCTCAGAAGGTTGTTGGAGGTCAGAAGTGGGGGGGGCAAAGGAAGCGAGGCTTTGCCAGTCCAGGAGTCTAAGAGGTCAGGCGTTGTTGGGGCTAACGTTCTTCAGGTTGTTGAGCTCGAGTTCCAGCTGGCGTATTCGGACGTCCTTGGTGGTCAGTTCCTCCTTCAGCCGCCGCAGCTCATCCTGCTGCCGGAAGAACATCCGCAGGAGCTGTGTGGAAAAGGTGGGAAACGAGTGGAAGAACATGAGCGCAACGGCAGCTCTCAAAACAAGGAAAAGAGGACATTGGCAGGATGAAGGACGAAACATTTGGTTTTAATGGCAAGTTGTGTAAGGCTGGGTTCATTCTCAGCTTTTTTCTGAAATCATTTGCACCAGTACATTATGCTCTACTCTTATGATCGAAAGCTGTGGAACAGCTACTACATGGACCCCATGAGCCAAAAGGTCAGACTGCT
>NW_005187538.1:1200426-1203460 GCF_000239375.1 Pundamilia nyererei | reverse complement strand
AGTACTATCTCAGCCCATGTCTACACACAAATAATGAAGACAACTTTCTTCAAATACAATTTAAATAGTATAAAGTAAACAATATTAGTTATAATAAAAACTCCTGTAGGTCATTATTTGATCTTCCAAAAAGCCCATGAACCAAAAAATCTTCACAAAACTAAAAAACTAAATGTAAATGTCAATAATACAAAATACTGACTGGAAAGCATCTCTTATTTAAAAAAAATTTCCTTTACAAAATAGTGACCATACTATAGTTTTAATTGCCGAGCATATTAAAATCACACTCGTGGAAAACAAAAAAAACCAAAAACCTGTCTATTTACATTGATTCTGATTCAGTGAAATACGCGTGGTTGTAAGAACAAAATTGGCAGGTGTGTGGGTTTTGTGAATCGGATGGTAATTTTTGCAAATGCACATATTTAACCCTAACCCACTGAGAGCAAACACAATGTGAGAAGGAAAGAACGGGACTTTCAAAACATACTTTTAACATCCTGAATTTCATTTCTCTTCGCTTGAATAATCAGACCGCATCTTATCTTTAATACCTCTCAGTAGCATACCACCCAATAGTGCACTTTACCCCCAGACTGCCGGCTTGCTTGTGCTTCCAAGGATATTTAAAAGTAAAATGAGAAGCAGAGCCTTCACTTTTGTCTTTTGTCCTGTATTCCTCCTCTCACCTCTAACTGGTTGCGGCAGATGGCCCCGCCCCTCCCTGAGCCTGGTTCTGCAGGAGGCTTCTTCCTGTTAAAAGGGAGTTTTTCCTTCCCACTTTCCTTCCTACTTGCTCATGCTTGAGAGTGTGTGTGTGTGTGTGTGTGTGTTGCTTTAGAGTATAAAGCACCTTGAGGTGATTTGGCAGTATATGAAAAAAAAGTAAATTGAAGTGAACTGCATTAGTGTTCACTTGGTTTGAGTTCTTATTTTAAAGCTCCATGAAACATGAACATGAAGAGCTTAGATGTTGTAACAGTTAAAATGGGGGGTAGCACCTTCATCTATCTGACTACTCTCCTGTCGAGCCAGCTTGGGTTCAGGGCAGACACTCTCTTTACTGTTATCAGATCAGATGACCCAGTCCATTAGCCATGCTGCTATAGGCCCGGGTTCTTTGGGGACTGCCCATGAAGCACTGATCACTTCTCCATCACTCCCTTCTCTCTTACTCCCCATGCATTTTTATGCCACTGTTAAGCACAACATTCACTTTGTCATCTCTGTCCTATAGTTTGTGCTTTATCTTGTTTTTGTTTACCATCTTTCCACATTTCTCTCCTTTCATTTCCCCCACCCCAGCTGATAGCTGAGACCAGCTAAAGTTTCTTCCTGCTAAAATGGAGTTCTACCTCCCTGCTGTTGTTAGAGGGCTATTGAGGATTTTCTCTCTAATACTCTTACTGTAGAAGCTTGAGATGACTATTGCTGTGAAGTAGTGCTCACAATATAGTAAAGTTGAATGTTAATGAACTGGACTGGATTGCATCAATTAAAATAAATCAACTGTGGGGATTTTTTTTAACCATGCTGGTGATAACACAAGCTACATGTTGTCAGTGCATGATTCAGCAAAACAAAAACACTCAGTGACTGAAGTTTGCTGTAAATTAATCTACATTAGCTTTGTTTACTTGTTAGAGGCAACCTTGCATGCAAGTCATCATGGAAATCAGTTGCAGCAAATGAATAAGATGCCGCTCCCCTATTAAAATGCTGTTTAACAAGCCAGACAAGTGCGTCTCTGACGGGTTGCTTACCTCTATCAATTCCGCTCAGCCACTCGCTGGCCGACAGGGCCGGTTCTGTTCCTGCCGTCATGGGGTAGATGTCCTCCTGGTACGTGTCTGACTGTAAACAAACATTTTCAGATGTCTCAGCAACCATTTGCTCAGCACTGCTGATTATCTCAACGTTCGGATGTCTTTGGTAAAGAGTTTTTATCTCAAAGAATTACATACGGTTTTGATAATTTTCCACCTTTTGACTTTGAGATGCTCATTCACCAGTCTGCTTTTAAACACACGTCTTAGGTCAAATAAATGGTATTAGATTAATTCTTCCTGTTCTTGTTTCTTCTTGCTCTGATTTTGTATTCATCACAAACCAAGGTATTATAAGTCCAGTGTTCCCAAGAGGTGTTGGCTAAAATCTAACAGCTTTTTTGACTTAATAAATGCTGGTTATCATCTGCTGAAGATGAGACTGATAATAACAGAATGGAGTCTAATTTCATTCCCACTCACCCTTCTTGGCACAATCATGGAAACGGGCTCAATCAAACCCTTGAGGGTGACCAGTTTGTAGAAGCGGTACACCTCGCAAGCTGCCACATCCATCCCGTGCTTTGGCATCACACCTGCAGACAGGAAAAGAGGCATGTGGTGACGGCTGTTTTGCCAACATCCCTTTCCTAGAATTCATTGTTTGTCTCATCAACAAGATACAAAAACAACCTGCTGCAGCGTGACATTGATGGACAAGTTAGTGAAGCTCTTTAAGCTTTTTTGAGCAAATTTCCAATTCGGACACCTCATTTTTATTTTCTCCAGTAAATACGGTCCTTTCAGCTACGCAACACCGTTTTTAGAGGTGTTGAGGGCTGAGCTCATTTTCACAGTGATTCATTCCACCTCTCCGTTTCTAAAGACAGTTAATGACTGGGTTAGCATTTCTCTTTCTCCTCTGGCAGGACAGATCAGATACTGCTGTTCAGCAACTGGCTTACCTAGTCCTTTCTGTGGGGCAGGGGATCGGAACTCCATTAGGTACTGGATGTACGGCTTCTCTGTGGTGATTTCAAAGTAACGGATGTTGCCGTCCCCCTGCCAGAGCAACAGAACATGGTCATTACCTCTGAGCAATTGAAGCTACATCTTTTTTGCTGCTGTGCTCAGATTTCCAGAACAAGCAATGCTTCTCAGACTTTGACTTCCCTTTATTACTCAAGTTAAATTGAACACACACACACACACACACACACACACACACACACACACACACACACACACACACACACACACACACA
>NW_005187538.1:1192854-1200329 GCF_000239375.1 Pundamilia nyererei | reverse complement strand
ATAAATGAATGGTAAACACAGTTCAGTTTTTAGACTACTTTTGTACAACTGTAGGGACATCGGGGCTGACCTTGCCTGCCAGATACAACATGTGTGTGTCAGCATCATAGAAGGGAAACAACAGTCCTGAGAGCCCGTCTATGTCCTCCTCCACCATCGGCATGGACAAATCCTCCTAGGAATAACAATGTATACAAACATTGTTTTTAACACACATGCACACTTGATCTACCTGCTGTGGCACTGTATGCATGTATGGAGAAGTGTTGTCTGACCTGATCCCAGAGAGCGATCTGCCGAGTGTTCCAGCGAGAAACCCCTGTGGTGAGCAGCCGCTTCATATTGCCCAAGAACACAACTCTGTTTACGCGGTGGTTCTTGCAGCTGGCTTGCTGATGGAGCAGCACACATAGAGAGTGTGAGGCAACATACACTTGCTAGGAAGTTAACACTCTAATATGTTAACAGAATATTCTTGTGACAGTAGAAAGCAGAGCGTTTTTCAGAAACCACTAAAACATGTCAGTTTATCGTCATCAGCCAGGTCCGCCTCACCTGAAGGACTCTCCCGGAGCGTGGCTCAATGACACGCAGCTTCTTGTCTTTGCAGCTGGTGGCCAGCAGACTGCCGTCTGTATTGAAAGACATGCTGAGGATGACGTCAGTGTGGCAGTCGATCATTTTCACCGGCTCGCCTATCTCCAGGTTCCAGATGAGGATCTAACTCAGTCGGGAAAAATTGTTTTGGTGGAGCTGTTAGAGGGCTGCTGTACTTCAATTAAAATGATCATAAATAGAGATATAACTGTGTTTGTTGGGGGTGTGGCTGTGTTGTTTTTGTACCTTGTAGTCGTAGCCTGCACTGAAGAGGATGCCGCTGCTGGTGGGGTGCCACTCGATCAGACCCACCCGTCTGCTGTGACCGTACAGCTCCAGCACTGCTTCCATCATGTTGCGCCTCAGGCCGCCCTCTGGGATCTCCCATACTCGCACCTGCAACATTTACCAACGCACACCGAGGTTGTTACTGGATACACAAATATACCTACAGGTTTGCTCATTCTCACAAAACATGATAACAAGTGACATTTTTATTATTCTGTTTTTGTTAGCAAATTATCAGGACTACTGCGTGCTTTCACAACACATTAGTATGAACTCTAAACCACAATCAGGAGGACACAGCTAGAAATCGTCTGATCAGAAATAGCACAAGCTATCAATGTAGCCCATTGCATTAGGATTAGACAGGATTACTGCTATGGATAGAGGCTCTGTGTCAGACCAGATCAGATTATCTTTGAACATGTGAAAGTACTACACAGAGCACAGTGCTACCAATGCTGTGCAGTATTCACTAGAGTAATGTAACAGGTACATGTATCACAAAAAAAACAGCCTGTAGGGTAACAGTGATTGTTATTTTATTTTGTGCCTAATGTCATTAATATAGCAAGCTGCTGAAAAGCTAACTGATGTTTGCCTATTTGTCGTTTTCAAACCTCACAGCAGCAACAACAGCACACCGTAGGATCGGATCAGAAGCTCGTGTCCAGTACAAACCGTATGAATCAGTAACCTCTGACCATATTAAACTGACGACCTATTCACCTTCTGGACTAGTGGCTGTCAACCTCAGCATTTAAGCACATACAAGAGAATTTTTTTAGAATCTTAAAAGTCATCAACTCATAAAAATGGGAGTTAAAAAGAATAAAGTGGATCACTTACTGAAGTGTCCTCGGAGCAGGACGCTATGATGTTTTCACAGAAAGGGTTCCACTTGATATCCAGCACGTTGCCATTGTGGCCGCACACTTTCGGGTGATGAGAGTCCAGGCGGCCAGACTGAAAGCACGTACAACATGCAGATGAAACGCGTACAGTATGTCACTGCATAAATGAAGAGGTATTGTTTGCAATCGCATCACTATAAAGGAATATTACTGGAAAGAATCAGAATCAAAATCATCACAAATTGCACAAAACTTTAGTCGAAACAAAAGACATTTTAAAGACAATATTAAAGAATAGCATTAATTTTTAGAGAATGTTACTGAGCAGAACTCATCTTTGCTCCTTTTGATGTGAACATGAAAGACTCACATCAGTGAGATGTCTCTATCACTTCTGAACAAAGCAAAGCAAACCCGGTTATTGTACAGGGACAACCGAGGCACATTATTATTATTACTGCAATAACCTACAGAGTCCACAGAGGGGCACTGGCTCATAACAGCAGATGACAGGAAGCTCTTCATATCGGTCATGATGTCATGAATGTTTGATGTCCACTCAATTCACTGACCTCTTTTCAGATTTCCTTAGAGATTTGCTTAAGAGCACTGGGTCATGCACCTGTGAAATCCCATGTGCGTCTGCATGCACGGTCCTTGCTGAACCCTTAAGACTTATTTTGGAGGCATTGCCAAGCTTTAGCAAAATTTTCATAATAAATATCTTTGAGAATGCATTAAATTGAAATTTCAAGCTATTTCCTTGCAAATCTTTCCCACCACAATAAAAACAATAAATGTAATTTTGTTACAACAGGAGATAAAATATTGAAAAAAATTTTTAAGATTCACAGTGAAGCTTAGATTTAAAGAATTCTTTGTCTGTGTGAATGCCAAATTTGGTTAGCTGTAGTCAAACAGCTCAAAAAGAGCAAAGCAAGAAGTCAACCCGGGAAATAAAGGTAAGTTTCAAGGTAACACACTGCCAATACAGTGAGGGCTTTGCAAACAAATCAAAGAACAAGAGCCAAAATCAGTCTCCGGCAGAACACAGCCACCGTGAAGCTGAACATCCAATTAGTCAGCATGAGAGAAGAAATGACTAAGCAAGGCAACTCGATTTAATAAACACAGCTAACTCAGGCACATCAGGAGTTCATAATTAATGTAGAGCACTGGGGTAATAAAATCTCCCCTTGAAAAAAACCCCCAAAGAACAATGACAAGCTGTGCCAATATAAGTTCTGATGACACATTATTATTAGGGAACTTTCATCATTAATGAAACAGGATCTGAGGGACTCCTTATTTGGGTGGAACTAATTACCTGCACAGAACATAACATCCGTTGGGAATGAGAGGGTTCAGAGGCTCTAATGGGTATTATAAGCAATTACATTTATAATAGGACATAAAATGAATAAAACAGACTTTTCACAGCTTGGATTTCACCCTCAATTTTTATCTTTCTACCACGCATGAAATTTAATATAACATTATAAAATAGCCTCGTTAGCTGCAACCACCTGCTAGACTTTATCGGACAGGAAAGCGTTAGGCCTGATGGTCTTTAGTCATTTCCCGAGGCTGTGGCACATATGAGCACTTTCTGAGAAGAGCAGATGTGCTGGCCAGGTACCAGCATCTCCAATACGCCAGCGGCACCACGCTGCGGTTGCTGCAGACATTTATCGAACTGTTATTCCCAATAAATCTTTACTAATGCGACTTACCACTGCTGCTCTGTCACTGCAGCAATACTAACAGCTGACATCGAACAGAGTCATGTTTCCAAAATGTAATATGGTTCCCCCGATGAGAACGAGGAATTATGTTTCAGTAACAGAACGGGACGAACTCAGCCATGGTGACACTGTTCTATAAACCTGATATTTTTATGTATACTCTGTGGCGCATCTCCCATGTGCCTCACGACACCTCAGCCAGCTGAAGTGAACCTGCTGAGTCACGCTTAACTTAGATAGATACCACACCTATCTATCTATGCATCACTATTACGCATATATCTGCTGGTAAAATATTAGCTCAATGACTTTATCAGAGAAATGAATTCCAACCAATTAAAATCCTCCATACGCTGCATCATACAGAGTAAAGCAGTAGTAATAGGAATAATAGTATGTTGATTCACAACGCACCACACCCACTGCAATTGCCTCTTTGTCTGAGGTGATGAAGAGGTGTTTGTGACCTTGTGTGTCATTTTCAGAGCCAGGCTGTGTGCCAGGTGGTGCCAGCAGTAGTCCGTCCACTTTCTAGCGACTCTGTCTGAGGGGCAAACATATGGCTGTCTCGCCAGCTGTCATCATAATATGTCTGCCATGCTCATACCTCACCATTAGCCAAACCCCTACAGATTGGTCTGTTTATCTAACAGAGGAGCCAGAGCTTCATTTTGAAATAGCGTGGGTGCCTTTTGTAAAGAAGTAAAAAATAAATAAAAAGTTTATTTTTCCTGTGGTAACCATGTAATGGCCCCTTTCATACAAACAACAGCATGTGCCATCTTATATATGCTGCCTTATTTTAGGTGAAGCCTGTAAAATAAGATTGAAAACACAAAATAAACTTCATGTCTGCCTTCCTGCATTAAACAGCAGTCTCCGTCACACAGAAGCTGTGCTGTTGCTGAATATGATAAATGCCACTTGTGAATTTATCCACTCAGCGGAAACCTGAGCAAACGCTCAAGTCCAGTACTTTCATTGTAGGAAGAAATCTATTAAGTTCTAGCTGTTGGCTGGGTTTTTACACACAGCAGCAAAAGTACAGTGGGGAAATACAAGTTTTGGGTTGTTTGATTTTATTCATTACTGGAGATTCAGATTCAAAAGATTTAGATTATTGCAATTTTCCCCCAGGTTAATAATTAAAAACATTTCTTTCCTGTCACAAAATACAGTTTCTATAAAACTGCTGCCATAATCATTTCATTTTGATGCTCACTGTGTGTGAATTTTCTGACTCACGAGACTTCCTCTTGGACTGACTGGCTGGACTGAAAAACATTCAGCGCTTTCTTTTAGTCACTGAAATCTGTCAGACTTTCTCTTTCCATGTGTGGAAGCAACCTTTTTTCTTTCTTTCTTTTCATTTTATTTTTGTGTTATTGTTTCACTGAATCCTTCCTTGAAAAGCCTAAATAAACAGTGCTGCACAGACTTCTAAGACACCCCTGACGGTTATCTACAGCTTCACCAGTTTTAAAGACTCTAATGAATCTACCTGAAGCAGCATGGATAAACAAAATGATAACATCTTGTCCTAATTAAATTTATTGGAAATAAAATACTTCTATTAACAGACAAAACCAATCACTTGAAAAATGATTCTCTGCACTCATAAAAATGAAGCAATTATTTGGAGTAAAAAGCAGCTGAATTATATACAGTCAAAGGTTTATTTGTTCAAATAATTAAACATTATGGAAAATGTGCTTGGTGTAAACAGATTACCAAAGATTCCATTAAATGTAACATTTCACAGTGTACCTAAAACAAAAAGTGTATACAAACATATTATGCATATATATATGGTGTATATAACCCATATTTTTGAGTTTATCTATTTATATAACAGCAGATCTGCAGAACTTTACTGGACAAAAGTCATGAAACGCCTTATTAAGTGTATGTGCACATTATGTACTCGATACATCTGTATATAAAGTTATGCATCCTGGCAACAGTGGATTGCTTCAGTTTTCTGTGATAACGCCATCATCAGCTTTGGACTTTTCAAACCTGACGATCAATGGACTTGATTTATTTAGAAATACCACTCTGTGGCTCTGTCTACCAGTTCAGCTGCACTTTACATTCACACATAACGAGGCTCATATAATAGATCTACTTAAATACATTTAATGACAGGTGTTACGTACATTTATGCTTTATTTATGACCAGAAAAGAAGATTCTAATAGGAAACAAAGTTGGAGCCTTGACAGTCATTAAAACAATGTTTCAAATAAATAAACTACACCACTGACCCAAGATTTGTGCGAAACTTGATCACAATCACCCCTTCTCTACCTGTGTTAAGGCACTGAATAATCACCAGAAAAATCAACCTTCGACCTATTTTGTATAAAACATTATCAGTGCATTATTAAACCGAGTTGCCCCTGAGATGTGATCTTCACAAAACCGGCAGCTCAGAAAGCATAATTACCTCTGGCCAGTGCTGTGACGGGTGAGTATGCATAAAAAGCATGACATCATCTGAGAGACTCACACCAAGTATCTAATAAGCTAAACAGCAAACGCCCACATGCACACACAGGCGGTCTTTTTCCATGACTGAACACGTTAGCTCACGATGATGTGACGTAAAATCTAGCTGAAGTCTCTCTGCTTCGGACAGCAAAACTGTTCAGCTTACTGAATGCTTCTACTGCCTGATAACAACCAGACTTGACCCTGCTTGGCAGCCAAGAGCTTTGCAAGCACCTTGGCATGGTCTCTCTTAAAGAGGCAAAGCACTCTGTAAGGCCCACAAAGCCATCTAAAAATGGGAATGACATTCAAACTAAAACATCCCCTTATTGAAAAGTTACACTGAACTCACAAAAATACACTATCAATTGATATAAAACTGGAAACAATTGGGATTCGACTGAAGACCCCAAAATGATCATCAGAAACTTTTTATCAAACCCAAAATAACCAACACACATAATATGTGGGAACAACTTTCAGTCAAATTTACATGAAAACATGTTCTTAGCTAACTTTTTCACTTTCTTACTGCTGCTATTTACCGTTGCTACTCAAATCAGGACTAGTTTTGCATCCTGTATATCCTACAAAAAGCAGTGATGCACGGTCTGTTTGCTAAGTGTGAAATGAAATATCATTGAGAACAGGCACAATCCCCTTTCCCATAATAAGAAAAGGAATTTTGAACTTTCCAGTAAACAGAAACCTTTTGTAGTGTTTATAGGCAATATCACTATGCCTTTATATTGTGCTACTGGCAGTACAACCCAGTTACAATGCTGGCCTTAGATTCTGGCTTTGCAGTGGCAGTTAAACTGTGCTTCATTTGTGTGGAAAGAGCTCTGCAACTTGCCGATTTCACTGTGCAGTCAAAGACGATTAAAGTAACAGAAATTTTACAGAGCAAGTGGAAAAAATGCATACGAATGCAGATTTATCCTGCAAGAATTTCTCTTTAATTATGAGTTACTCACGCTATTATTTGTGTTTGACTTTGTAAAATTTACTCATTTTTCTTATTCTGAAGGATATAGGAGCAAAGAGCTAATTCAGTGTTACCTGGGATACAGGTATAACAATGAAAGAGCCTCCGCCGGCACTCTCTGTGACGACTGCCAGGAACTTGGAGTTGACGGCACAGAAGTGGTTGTCATGGACATTCTTGGTGATGGGGATACCGTCGAAGCAGTGCTCCCGGTTGGCTACTTTTCCATAGACATTTCGAAACTTGGAGCTTCGGTACGTCGGACGCCATGACATCTGAAAAAGAGAGATGTGTCACAGATAAACAATCTGAAAAATCAAAGATGTTATAAAACGCAATGATATAAAACAGGGGAGAAAAAGCCTCACATTTCAGGAAACTAGTTCTAGTGAAGGCAGTAATCTGATAAATAACATGATGTGTTTTGCGACTAATTATACTAAACGATTGTCTGATGTCTACACTGGAGTTTCGTTGCGTGAAATACTAGTACTGGTTTGTAAATTAATAATTG
>NW_005187538.1:1185810-1191255 GCF_000239375.1 Pundamilia nyererei | reverse complement strand
TCCTTTGACTATTGACCATAATGATAGATGGAGAGGCTTCAAAAAGGACAGCTTACAAGCTAGTTAATCAGGATGATGACATTGTTTATATACAGTCTATATAAAAAGAGAAGACAAATGTAAATAGAAAATGGAAAAAATGTCTTATTTTGGTGATTAGAAGCTAGAAAACATGCACGTATAATTATGATTG
This sequence comes from Pundamilia nyererei, assembly GCF_000239375.1. NCBI lineage: Eukaryota > Metazoa > Chordata > Actinopteri > Cichliformes > Cichlidae > Pundamilia > Pundamilia nyererei. Next base: position 1,191,062 of record NW_005187538.1, on the reverse strand, counting down.
TGTTAAAATTCCCCATCTTCCAAGCACAGTTGCAGGGTGGGCTGTCCCATCTGTGCACACATGATAAGAGTCACACATACAGTTGTGGGAAATCATCCAAACTGGTCATGGGTGTGAGACTTTTGAAGGGTGAAAACTGGGTGAAAATGTTTTCATGCTACTCCACGCTGCCACAGAGTCAGTGATTAACGCGTGCAACAAAACAAAACCAAACTGAATCTCAATCAAGAACAAAAATCATTCATTTCTGACAAACACACCATATTCTATTGTTTGTCACTCTATTTTTGGTTCAGATGGATCTTGTACAACAGAATAGCAACCATTGTTTGCAGCTGCTGCTCACAACAAAAGAGAAGTGGTTGGTCTTGACTCAAGATGCTTCTTTTGTTTGCCACTTCACCACAAGAATGCACTGGTGGAGTGCTTGATTTTTGCTATGGTCTGGCTCTGCATAGGGATTTAACAGTTGACTCAGCCACAGGACAAGGATGTTAAATGACCTTTGACCCAACGGGACAGAAGTTGTGGTGAATGAATGTGGCTATAGAATTTCTTCTAAAAAAAATTCTCTGAAGGGAGATCTGTTCAAGGACATATTTTTAGTGACACTTAATCCAGACTATATCAGTTTGCGATGGGGACTGGAGGAAGAGAATTTATGACCGCTGTCAGATCAGTGGCTGCAATTCTGGATGACATCAGGCAATCCTCTATTCAGCATTGTTCTGCGGATAAGGAGGGGAACTGGTGGGAGGGGTGTATGCATGCAAATAGAAACATGCCCTGACCATGCTGCTACCGTTGTCTTTTCCTGTTTCTCACTGGACAGCAGAAGTAGCATCCAGGAGGCTACAGTGTGGCTGACCTCCATCTCCTCACTTCAACACTCAAGATAATGCATGAATTATACCCCGTATAAATCAAACGTATGCAGGAAAATACGTTTATTTTATATTACTAGTTTTTCTGTGGGTTACTGTGATTTAACTGTCTGAGGCGAGCAAATATAAGACAAAGAAAAAATGCTTAATCTTCTCTAAAACCATAAACCATCCGAGGTGTTTATTGATGCTAGATTAGCTATGTGAATCTGTACCGGCAATACAAACAGACCCAAAGACCCGAATGGTAATGGTAAATGTAAAGCAGGTGTTTCTCACTCTTCATTCTCTCACTCACACACCAGTGGAGGCTGTGCTGCCATGCAACGTGCTGGCTTGTCATTGGCAGACACTGCAGGACTGTGGCTGTCGTGGGGAACGAGCCACAGGTTTAAAACAACACCTTTAATCACAGAGCAAGCTGAACCACATGTACGATCTAAAGAAACAGAATATAAAGAAAACTCTAAAGTGCAGGCATGACTTTTGCTCCTATCATATTCAGGAGTATGAAAACTAAAACATTTATTCTTTATTTAACATTTTGAAGACTTGTATGTTGCACACGAACATTCAAATCCTTTTAATTCCAGCTCAAAAAAGCAGTTGTCTCCAAGAACTTCACATTGTTAAGTAAAGATCCGACAATATTAGGTCTGTGTAAGCTCAATAGTAGCTGCTTGTTAAAGAATTAATGTGGAACAGAAGAGCAGCAGAAACTGGCCTAAGGGACAGTTAGAGGAGAGTCGTCCGCTTTGAGCTCTCTTTACAAGGATGCTCATTCATCGGTCCCCGGCGTATGGCACAGAGAGGATGTCTGTCTGAGCGTGTTTGTGTCTTTCTTATCTCACGAGGGTTTGCGGCACACCAGCTCACACGCAGATCATGAGCAGAGCATGCACATACACAGAAAGACAGCAAGTCAAGAAATGATTTGGTATCCATCATATCACAAGACTTGTGGGTTGTGAGCATGAGTTCTTCTCGCGGTACGCACTGTGAATCCTTCAGGACTTTGCAGACTTGCGGATTTTCACGATATGAAGGTTTTTGTGCCAAGTTTGAATCATATAAACTTCACTCTCACCACTTTCATATTTCATTAACATCACATATTTTAATTCCACACCTGAAAATGTCGCCTTACCTTACAAGTGTCCTTATAATGACACTCCAGTCACAGTGTTCCTGCTGCTTTCTGAGATTGCAAACATCCACCCTCCTATCTACACAAGCCGCAGGACCTTCTCTCTTCCTTCCTTCCCTTTCGAATGTAAGCTGGCGGCCTGTGTCTACTCTACCTCCTTCTCTCATGTTTTTCTCAGCCCTCCCCTTTAAAATTCACTCTTCCCACCCTCTTCTCCTCCTACGAGCACTGATAGCTGAGGGGCCAGCACCCCCCTCCTCTTCCTCTTACCCTTCTCTTCCATCCTGCCACTCAGTCAGCCCTCTGCATCTCTTTCTGTGTCCACTACAGTTGAAACGCCAGCTCAGGCAGACTAGCAGAGAAGTACCCATTCATCCTCTTTCCTTTCCCACCCACTGCTTGTTTGGAATCAGAAGGCCTTTCTGGCAGATTCCCAGCAACGCTTACAGTTTTTCAGCCCTTATATCTTTTTCCTTTTAATCTCGTTTCTCCCAACTGTGGACTTTGTAGCTAACAGAAACAGTAAAATTCAATCAGGAATTTTGCGTAAAACTTGAAATATTCACAGACAAGAAATGAAGAAGACACCACAATTAAACAAGTCATCAATTAAACAGTTACATCCAGCTTATCTAGATATTTAAGCTCTAGCTCTCTTCCACAGTATGCCTTTTTTCTGCCACAGCAGATCGCCGTCCCTCCCTGAGCCTGTTTGTGCAGGAGGGAGTTTTTCCTTCCCACTGTCACCAAGTGCTTGCTCATCAGCTTCTGGCAGCCAATCAACATCCAGTCACGAAATACTTATTTTTCCCAAATCCAATATCTTGGGCTGTGTGACTGCTGCCTTATTTCCTTGAACCTACCGTGTCACATGTCCAAAATGGCCAACACGTTAATGTCACATGGTTAAGTGGGCATCTGACTACAAAAACCTGATTGTGATTGAATGTAATATTGTTTTGTTTGGTTTTTGGCTGCAACAAACCAGATTTACTTTCTAAATATGCCATGTCAGCACATAACTGGTAACTTTGCAGAAAAACAAACAGCACTTTCCCACCTTACATAACGAGCAGCTGTACTTTTTGGGGTGCGGGCTGTATTATGGCGTGGATTAATCTTAATTTTTTTTTAATTTTTTTTTTTTACATACTTTGTTTTTCTGCTGGGTTACTTAATGTACTTATATTATAATTCTTTTTTAAATTTCCTGTAACAAACTTAAAAAAAAAACGTATTATAAAGTGCCATGAATGGATTACTGGGTGGTAGAGTTAGATAAAATGTTGTTGTTGGACAAAGATTATGGATAGGCGGCGGCGAAGGCAAAGAAGAAGAACAGTTGATATAAAAAATGAAAACCTGTTAAATTAATTAGTAACTGAAAGTAGAAAGATTATGGCCCATTTAAGTCGACTCTAGCAGGAGAGATGATTACATTTAAAATTACATTTTTTTCTTCAAGGGTTTTGTTTTAACAACACTGGTAAACTCAAAAAAATGTCTGCAACCTACAGAATATTTAAGGATTTAATGGAAATAGAGATAACTGTGCAAGCTTCCACTCTTTCACTACATACACCCTCTAAAAGGTCAGTTCGATACTGAAGCAGGTGTTGTAGTGAAAATTGCCTCCCTCGATGATTGTCTGTGTATTTGAAATGTGGACGGGCCCCTTTGGGCTCAGTGTAAAAGAGACATCCAGAGGCTTCTTAGTTTGGTGCGTGTTCGTGTGAGCATGTTGTGCTGGTTTCTGCACCTGTATCCATGCCTGACCATTTGTTGTCTATTTGTACCAGTATACATTCAGTATAGTGTTCATAGCTGCAAGGCAGAGCACTCCAGAGAGAAGAGTGTGTTTATTGAGCTTTTTACATGTTGCCTCAAGACAATGCTGCTGCTCTTTGTGTGCACCAGACCCCTCTTGTCTTTCTGAGGGGTTTTTTTTTCCCCTCATATGCAATAGCAGATTTTTGTTTCTCAGTTAAATAGCTGCCAAAATCTGAAACTACTTGTCTAACTGCTACATAAAAACTCTTTTGAATATTCATTTTGGCCTCAGCAGTAGTGAAACGAGCAGCTCTTTGACTCCTAATAAACCCTAAAAAGGAATCCATACAACACTAAATCAAATGATAGGGTTCAAATATTCCAATCAGGATTTTATCAGCGTTGGTGCCAAATAAGGAAGTAGAACCATCTGCGTTCCCATTCAGGAGACACAAAAGGGAAATCCACGGGGAGATTGCATGTCCTGTCACTCAGACACACTGAAGCCCTGTCAAGCCACCGTGTCATGTTTGGTCTTTTCTTCCTTTCCCTTGGCACTGACACTGTACAGTCATTTATGATGATTTCCCATCTCTGCGAGGAGCAAACTCCACAAAAAGAGAGCTTTACTATTGGTTATTTCAGCCAAAATGTGTCTCAGCGTGAAGTGGGCTCTCTATTTCTGAGTCACACAGGAAGTATCACAGCTTGGCTGAAAGTGCTAAAATATTTTCTACAGTGCTATGGCGATGCCTGATGGGACAGTTGAGGTTATAAAAAGGCCTTTGTGTGCTGTGAAGCTGCAGATTATTGAAGCAAAGTATTTCCATTTTACACGCTATCAGCTGAAAGTCCGCATCATTGGTTGATGTTAATCTTCTTTACAGCAGCACAGCAGTGCTGATCCTAACATTGCCTCATGCAGATTTTCTTACATGTTTACGACTGAAGCTAAGCTAGTTGCGTAAGTAAAATAATACGTTTGAGTACAAACGCACATCCTCTCCCACATTCTGGTCTAACAGAATTATTTTGGGATCAGTAAACAGTTTTTATGAATACTTCTTCCAGCATAGAGTTAATTCTGATTATTTTGCTGGACTTGCATTGCATTGAGTCAAAGGAAGTGGAATTAGCCTGGTTGCAGAGGCTCTATATAAGGAAGGGCATCAAGTAAATCAAGCTGAAAACAATGGCTACATTTCCTTAAAGCTTAGCATTACAATAATAATACTAATTATCGCTGTTTTAAAAGCCAAAACTGGATAAAAGTCCTCCATATAAACACCTGAATCACAATAAACTGTCCCAAATTTATTTAGTCCAGTTCAGATGGGTGGACTACATCTTTTTATTAACTGAAGAATAAAGAATAAATATACTACCATGTAAATTTAATAGGGCTGTTCGATATAACGATATATATCAGATGACGATATAAAAACGTCTAT
>NW_005187538.1:1180860-1185402 GCF_000239375.1 Pundamilia nyererei | reverse complement strand
ATAAATACTCACAAAGAAAACGGTGGCCGTTACAACCTATGTCTAAAAATGTGTAGTTTCATCGGTTAAAACACTCGACTGCAGGTACACGACGCCCAGCTGGAAACACTTCACCTACCCGAGATTCACAGAATTTACAGAAAATATTAATTTTTTTGTGATTTATATCGTTATCGGGATGATAGATGTTTTATATCAGGATATGAGATTTTGGTCATATCGCACAGCCCTAAAATCTAATGACCTAAATGCAAAAGGACATCATTTTTCCCTTTTCCCACAAACAGCAGCTTAGAACAGCAGCTAGTGCCAAACAGCCATCTTCAGAGATCTGATCAAACACAATGCAGCGAGAATTCTGGTGTCTGTTGGAGGCCTATGCAAAAATTCACAAGCACCCCTCTAACCAGCTTTCATCGCAAATATTTGATGAATAATCTGACAGCAACAAGGTCAAGCACAGCCCTATAAAATGACAGATAAAACTAGAAATTGCAGAGATGACACAATGCCCCAGGGTGAGCTGAGTGGTTATGAAGCGTTAATATTGTAACTACTCGCTTCTAGATTCACGGATCGGTCACATCAGCCAGCAGAGCTCAGACACACTAGACTCTAGCTTAGCTCTGCTAAGTTAACTAATGTTAAACATCAAAGTAAATAAATGAAATAATGTGATGCTAGTGTATTGTTATGTTATTCAAGTGTCTCTCCCCCACATTTAAGGCTAAACTAGCAGCAATTAGTTAGCATCATATTTAACCCTTATTATCTGCTCTATTTGCCACTGTCTTGCTTTTTTTCCTTTTTGTGTCTTTTCTTTCTTTTTTCCCTCCCATAAGGATAACGCCTCTTCATTTTGTTTGGATGGCTTTCATTGTTGTTATTAGGTTTGTTTAAATAAAATCATGCGTGCCACTTACAATGAATAGTGGGTCCCCCTTAGGGAAGTCAGCTCTTGTCTAACGTCACTTCAAATTTCGCACATTTCCAGTGCTGTACTTTAAAGTTTGACAGCCCTCGGGGCCCCACACAAGCAGTTGCCCGTCTTGCCTGGTAGCAAGCATTGCTGTTGAGCAGATGGCAACAAGAGCTACGATAAGACAGTCACCGAAGATGAGTGCAGGACTTCTTCATCACTTTTACATGCATGTAAATACCTAACTTTATCATCTATACAGATCCAAAGTAAGCAGTTGAATCAAAATCCCAAATGAAAATATGTGCTGTCAAGAAATGAGAGGTTAGCCCCTCATTCCTTTATGGACTTGCAAGATACTATAAGCACACTGACATGCCAAATGACCTCAAAACTGAATTATAATATATGATGCAGCCAGAAAAAGCGCTGCAAGCACTCTGATTGTTTTCACAGAAGTCATGAATGCAAAGTTAATTTGAAGCCTAACACTTACAGAAGTAAAGGAAGGGCAGAGGCAGCACAGGACAGCAGCTGTGAGCGAGCGGCAAATGGAATAAAATAAAACAGAACAGAATAGATTTAACACACCTGCTCCAGCAGCCTAAAGTGAATCGGCCCATCTGGAGTTTTTGTCAGATTTTCCAGATGGCCTGTTCAGGAATGTTGGAAAGCTAATCTTTTATTTGAGCCTGCATTAATTTCAATCAGTTAAAAAGAAGGGTCACAGGAGCTGTTGGAACTCACTGGCTCCCATTTATCTTGCTCATTAATTTCTATTATATCATTTCTGGAGTTTCTCAGAAAGTGAAGAATACAGATTAAAGCATCAGCAAGACTCGAGGTTTGGGCAAAGGGGCAAAATATTCCCATTTTTCATGTCAGCATTTCAGCCAATAGTAGCTGGTGTATCCATGAGGTGGGGTGTTGTTACATAAACTCCACGTGTGTACCATATAAAGCTACAGTAGACCCCAGCTTTCAAAAGCCTTTAAAGTGGACATACGACATCTTAAGAAGCCACAGTAGAGAGAAAAACATATCTGTGGAAATATTTGTTGTAACTAATCAGACAGGACCGAATAAATCAGGCACATTCGTTTAAAAGTTCGGCCTGTTGCGGCTCAACCAACGGCCGCGGCAGGCTAAACACGAGGAGACAGATGACGCGCAACAATAAACGCATAAAATACACTTCTGTATCATTTGCTCCTTTTATTCCACATGCAACTGTCCAATATATAAATCAGCACATGGGATTAACTATTAAACAAATGCACAGATTGCACAAACAAATAACTGCAACTCACAAAGAACTGCCCTAACTACTATGCCAACTTACAATTTGGTCTATGGCATCAATTAGTGCACAAATATACAAAAACCATTAAGTTCCAGTTAAAATACATCAAAATCGCTCAAGCTGCGGTCAACAGAAAGTTTTGCCTCATGCTCACCCTACCTTTCTGCTCATCAACATCAGGTGCTGTGAACAGGTGAGTGCAACCACATTTATCATCTACCACACCCATGAGACACGCCCCACACCCGTGCACCAATACAGTGAGTCCATTTAAACCAACCCACTTAGTCAAAAAAGGAACAACTCATATGGCTCCTACACGGCCAATACCCAGGGATGAACACCTCGCAGTTTCTTTAGTCTTGGCATATAGTAACCAGATCATGAAACTCACTGAATCAATCTCTGTCAATGCCTCAGTAACAACAAGTGCTGTGTGACTCTTGGAGTGTGCTTTCTTGATGATAGGGGATCACTCAGAATAATGACAGGAGATGCAGAAGCCCAGATAATGGTTGCTCTTAGCCAGGCCCATTAAGCAGCTGTAATGCAAAGAGCACGCTGCCCATGGACAGGAAACACTGAAACACAGCTCAAGGGCACTTATCAGAGCACAAGTACACGAAGAAGTGGGTGTCCCGGAATCCATCTATCCCTCCGGAGGGTAAAAGGAGGTTGTTATCAGCAGCAGCGCTATCGTCCAGGTAATGTAATTACTATGGATACACTCTATATTATTTCCTAGATATTCTAATATAGTTTCAGATACAAGTTCTGAGCCTTTTTGCTTATCCTTCTTACTAACGCATGCCATATTTTCCATACAAACACAAACCAGAGACACATTTTACCCTGCACCACTTATAAGGTCAGTCATCCAAAACCAAGAAGAAAGGTCTAAATTAATAATCTCCCTCTGTGCTTGCCTTTCTTTTTCCCCCAGGAGTTTCTGCCACGTGCTTTTTGGAGCATAATGATGCGATCTGGGCCTCACACCCTGAATAACAGAAGGGGGCTGCAGATTTAAGGTGAAGGAAAAGTCTAGAGAGAGAACCAGAAGATGACACTGGAGGTCCAGAGGGGAAAGACAAATAGAGATAAAAGCTAACTAAAAGAGAGAGAATAAGGTATTTGAGGTGAAAGGGAAGACCAGAAAAGGAGAGAATAAAGAGAAAGAAAAGGGCAGGCTGGGTGACAGAGACTGATGAAATATTTAAAGAAACAAAGAAAAAGCAGACAGAGAGGAGGAGCAGAGGAGGCTCTTACCAGACAGAGATTAACTCCCCTCTGTCAGACCACCTGCCTGCTCTGCAGCACACGCGCATACACAGCGAGCGTGATTTTCTGTATTCAAACCTCTCTATTGTACCATCAAATGATTAAAATATTATCACCCAAAAAGCACTTAAGCTTCATTATTTAATGAACAACATCCTGACAGCAATCCCACAAAAGGACAAATGTCTAGTAATACTAACCTAATAAATCCATAAAACATTTTAGGCCACTGCAAAAGTGCTTTAATCCTGTATTCTTTCTAATGGCCAGCAGGGGGCGACTCCTTTGGTTACTGATTTGTTAAAAGAAATATACCATATAAACCATATAACCACCATATAAAGAAAATTGATGGATGGATGGAAAAAGTCTCAGGTCAGTGCTTCATAACAGGACTTAACAAACCAATGGCTGAAATTACAGCAACTACTCCCAGCCTATATACAGTCTGTTTGAATACATACACAGTTTCCATCCTTTATCATTAATATGGCCCAAAAAAATCATTGGACATCCTCTTCTCTCCCAGAAGAACCTGTACAGCACGCGCTGCCTCAACAGGGCACCAATAACAATAATAATATTTATATTTATAAGAAGGTGCAGTAATACTGAATGTGCTATAATAACAGTGTGCAATACACGTACACTTATTCTTCATTTTATCAATAAGTTAAGTTACCGTGTCGTGTTGTTGTACGTAGTGCTGACTTGGGACAGTTTTCCAATTTCATTGTACTATTGTACTATGTATGACTGTGCAATGACAATAAAGAGTTATCTCATCTTACACGGTGAACATCTGTTTGTGTAAAGCTAACAGATAAACCAATTCATCCTGTGTGTTTAAAGAACTTTGACAGAAGCAGTATGGGCAAAAGTTATTTTATGTCACGCTGCACGAATCGCATCAGCTCTGAAATGAAAGCCGTCTGGCAGCGATACAAAACGGGGAGGAAAAAATAAAAATGGCACAGAGTCTGAGACAGAAGATGAAGGAACACTTTCATCAGATTATTGAAACCCATCGCTGAAGCAAGAG
>NW_005187538.1:1168156-1179956 GCF_000239375.1 Pundamilia nyererei | reverse complement strand
TGGATGATGATCTGATTAGTCGACTAATCGCATAAATAATCGGTGACTAGTCGACTATCAAAATAATCGTTTGTGGCAGCCCTACTGTGGAGTGATTAATCAGTGAGTGAGTTATGATTTCAGATCTGTTAAGGTATTGCTTTTGGTGAATGCTGATGGGGAATATTGACTTGCAGAAGGTTTGGATCACCAGGCATTTATGCCAGCGCTTGGAGAGTGCCAAGAACCTGCCACCACAATCAAGGGAAGATGAAAGTTGCTATTCATGCCTAGATTTGCTACAGTGAAATGTTTTTCTCTGCGTTAAATCCATCATATTCATTAGGAGCAGTGGGCAGCCACTGTGCAGGCAGCCACCTAGGTCTTTTGGAGACGTAACCTAGGTTTTTTGGGGTGGTGGGAGAAGCTGGAGCTCCTGCAGAAAAGTTGTGTTTAGTGGAGATCATTTAAATTCCACAGTGAACCCCTCGCTGTGAGGCAGCGGTGCTAATCACGGAGCCACCCTCCTCTGAGTCAGATACAAACAGCAGTTCTGTCTGATGCTAAAGAGTTAAGAGACTGTAGGTGGATGAGCTGTTTTGTTGGTGTTCTGTTTCTTTGCTAGTTGTGGAGTGCAAAACAAAGCATTTTCACACTGGGGGATTGAAGAAAATTAGTTGCACACCACCCATACACATTTCTGGATTACCCACTGAAGAAACGCAAAGAAGAGCTTGTCTGGTTTCCTATCAGTTTAAATAAGTCGTAGTCAAAACTTGGCAGAAAACAACTCTATAACCAGGATTTGCCATAGGAGACATTTCGACATGTTGGCTTGAGAAACCAGCGTTAATGATGTGAATTAATAGAAGCTGCTTCAGTTTTAGAATTACAAATTACAGAGACAAAAAAAGGGCGTGAATATTATGAGTAAAACATGTGCTTTATTAGAATGTCAAGCCAAAAAGTCTCCTGTGAAGAAAGGCCTAACCTGGCCTATTATTGTGCATTGCAACATTTCTTAAGCAAATATAAAAAACAGAAGGCAAAAATAACCAGATGCTACAACATGGGCAGACTGAAACAGATGGCCAGCCACCAGTTTCCATAAAAACATCAATCCATCAACTGCTTCGTCTGATTTTTCCTTCTCACACAAGGCCTACAGTGTATTTATTATTTTTTTCACATGTCTGAGAAAAGCTACTCACTCCAAATTGGATGAAGCGCTCAGCTTTGAGGTTCAGAAGTGCAGAGCTTTAGTATGCTCGGCACTCCTGCCCGACTGTGTCAGCACCCAGCACCAGACGGACTCAACACCCTTTTGGTATTACTGCCTCCTCGATCTTTCCCTGTCTGTCTCGCTCTCTCTTTTCTCTCCTATGTCCTTTCACTAGCTCGTTCTCTCACTCTGTCTCTCTTCACAGGATTGGAGAGATGGACAGCGTGAAAAAGCAAACCTAGACAGAGAAGTGGCAGACCATCTGCCGAGCCAAGGACTTCTCCATTGCAGACAGTGACTGTCTGAACCTTGGCGAGACTAGTTCACGCTGTAGGAATACTGAAGATAATGCTAAAGATAATGAATGCAAGAAGGGAAAGAGTGAGAAAGCTCTAATATCCATCAGACCCAATAACAAATAAGTCATCTTAATGTTTGAATGTCAGTCAGTACTTTGTCCATTAACAGATAAGCCAATCACACTGCAAACTGAAAGGTCACATTTAGGTTATTAAATAAAGGAGCACCCACAAAGCTGCAATGTATATTTAACACTTAGGCAATCACATGTTAATTACATGGTTGGCCTTTAGGCAAAAAATGTGTTTATCTCCCTGTGCTGACATGTGCGGATATGTCCTACATTGAATCACAATTCATAAAAAATGATAATTGCTTTTGATTTGTTTATCTTCGGTAAAAGTGAATATTTCCATCTAATGATGGCTACACAAGAAGACAGGTAATTGCTAAATATCTGAGGAATCATGAGGTCACCTTGAATTACCTCAACATTTCCTTTCCACTCTGTATGGCAGTTGTTGAGATATCTTGCTTTAGATCAGAGTGATGGCGACACTAACTCTGTATTAGTGACAGTACAGATACCAGAAGCTAATGCTGCTATTTGTGTGATATAGTTATCCAGAGCAATGAGATAACATTGTCCTTGTACAGGAGCCTCTCGCATAGTAGTTCATCATGTTGATTCTTCTTAATCAGTTTATGGCTACTTCCAGGGTTTAATTTGTTCTGCATCCTGTTTCGACAGGATGCAGACCCTCCCAGAGTGCACCACGTACCTCCGTCATCACTATCAATAACGTCTGTAATATTTAATGTTATCCATCCATGCTTTGGTCTGTGAAGGTTCTCAGTCATCCAGGTCATCGTAGTCTAAGGAGCTTGGAAAGAAAAGCGCCTCCATGCTTTTGTTTGAAATTGAAGTTAACTGTAAATCGCTTGTTTCCCTATTCTCGATATATTAGAAGCCTGATGTTGACAAAGATAGACGTCAGTTATTCAGATCACACAGTGCTGGCTCAAATGTGTGATGTTCTGCTAAGGGCAAAGTTCTGCTAGGAAACCTTGGGTCCTGCCTGATGTTACTTTGACACGTACCACCTACCTAAGCATTGCTGTAGACTGTGTACAACCTTTCATAGAAATGGTATTCCCTAGGAAAAGACTGTACCTTTTTCAGCCAGACAATGCTACCTGCCACAAAGCAAAAAGAGTTCAGGATGGTTTGAGGAGGACAGCAATGAGTTAGCGGTCTTAACCTGTCCTCCCCAGATCTCAATCCAATCAAGCATCTGTGGGATGTGCTGAAAAAAACCCATCCAGTCCATGGGTGCCATGCAGTTTATAGGAATTAAAGGATCAGTTGATAATATCTTGGGACTAGATACCATAGCACACCTTCAGGGGTCTAGTGCAGTCCATACCTCAGCAGGTCAGGGCTGTTTTTGCAGCAAAAGGGGGACCAGCAGGCCAACAGTTAAGGCAGGTGGTCTTCATGTCTGGTTGGTGTAGTTTGGTTTCTTTTCCTATATGAATGCAAAGTCAACTTTTGGCCCCAATTCCATTTACCTCTAATGAAGCAGTTCATGCAAGACATTGTTTTGTTTTTTTCTCCACCTGCTGATCTTAAGTTCATATCAGAATTCTGTGATCATTAAATTTGAATAACTGTTTGTTTTGTTTTTGTTTACAGGGATGCTGTGTAATGTGTTTCAGTCACTTTTTGATGTGTTTCATGACTTCCTCTGTTTCCGGCTGTGCTTGAACAGCACCTTCAGTGGATGGCTAAATTTGCATATTAAGCACTGGTTACATCAAATTGAATAAAATAGTTAAAACACAGGGAGGGCAGATCCACAAATTAATGACAGCTACTAGGAAACTAGGAAAGGATATGAATATAAAAAGAAATTTAGTTCAGGACCAAAAAAATTACTGTCTTTCCTTTTAAACTATCGCCAGGAAAAGGTGAGCTGTGGTTTGCCAGTGCTGGAGAAATTGAACCGAGTCACTTCAGAAGAGAACAGTAATAAACGAGAGCATATCAATATAGAGGATTTTCTTTTATGGGACTTTAAAATAAATTCAAATTAGGAATTCAACAGTCTGTTAAGCAGCATACAAAGAAGTTGCAAGCTGCAAAGAGACAGACAGATTTCAGCAATTCTGGCACCAATGTGGGGGAAGGGAAGTTCCAGATGTTACGACTTATCCAGGGCAGCAGTCATGAGGAAGGACGTCTAATGAGTTTTTCTACTAAAGTGAGCATGTTGAAATATAGCTGACTCAAAGTCATATCCCCAGTCCAAATAGACAAGGTTACAAATCAAGCCAACGTAGATTATTGCGTACTGCTCCATCTCCTCAGTTTTCTGACTCTCACATACAGAATCTCAACCTGTATGTACTTCTGCATATCCGGGATCATTTCTCCATTGCCTCCAAAATAATGTCTTCTTCAGTTTTAGGTTTTAACAAAAGGAGAAAAAGAAGAAAGAAAGACAGAAATAAAGGAAAATGAGCCAAGTGACCTTTTCTTACAAAAAAAAGAGCACGCTCATGCAGAAACAGCCATCAGTAATCGCCTTTGGATCTATGTGTGAGCTTCATAAGCTACATTGAAATGACAGTATCCCCATATGAGGGTGAAGGTTAATGTGTTGTGAATTTGACCTAATTCTGAGCCTCCACTGTGCTGAAGAGATCACCAACAGAAAACCAACCACAGGGTTATAGCACTCATGCTGCTGTCATTCTGCATAAGCAAACCTCCATATGTCCAATACATGTTTTCCCGTGCTGACGAATTTTATTATGAGGTTTTTGTAAGACCACGGACTGTGTTAGCTATCCATTAAAAGCTCAGTCACTCATGCACATATTTCCAGTCTGTTTCATTGATCCTTCTATTGCCAGTCTGTTAATTAGGTTTCTACGCTACAGTATGTGTCCCAGTTTAAAGGCCATATGTAAAGCACAGACCTAATTTCACCATGCTCTATGGAGAATAATATTTAATTTTGGATGTTATTCCATAAGGAAGTCTCTATTAGCAACATGCTAAATTTGGTTGCTTCCCAAGTCATACTTTAGCCAAGTTTATCCCCCTTTATTTCCACATATCTTAATCTATTTACACAATTATGAGGTTGTATATGTCTGACACCAACCTCATTCAAGAACTCACCATGAATTAGAAAGTGAGTCCATCTTCCACGGAAGTTCAAAATAATAAACTTCAGTGTTCTTGCATAGAAATGCACATTAGTTTATGCTTGTAATACTAAAATTAGACTAAAAAATGTGCCTGAAAAACTTCTGCAGTAGATAGAAAGTACATTTAGGTCAAAAATCATTGCCAGGCATTGCCTGTAGTAGTTAGGCCTGAGTTATTTTTCTTTGTCATTTTGTGCACCTGTTTTGCACCAAAATAACCGAAGCCAAAATACTGCACCTAATTTGTCAGCACAAGAGCAAGGCAGCTGATATCAGCAGCAGTCCTGGTAAGCTCTCTGTCCCTCCAAGTTGTGTCATTTAAATGTTGATGTTATCTGCTATGGTTTCAATTGTGTAAGGGCACAGTAGCTTCTATTGCCAAACCATTAAGAGTTTTGCAGTGATGTGATTTTATTGATTGATAGATGGGAACTTCAACCAGCAAATACCTTACTTTTTCCTGTGGTAGCAGAGAAATAAGGCTGTAGGGATGAGGGTTAATTGAGCTATATGTGATATCCTAAATTAAGATAAACTTCAAGGCTTATAATTCTATTATGTTCTGTTTCCTATATGCTGTGAAGGCTTGGAATCATTGCTTCATTGCTATTTAGTAATCCCACTTTTCATTGTCAGGGGCATTGGAAAGGTTGTTATATTGTAAAATATAAATTTTTACAGCCAAAAACATAGGTGTGGTGGTGCTCTTAATGACTTAATAGAATTACAATTGCAGGTTTAATTCAAATGTAACGAGACAGTATGTTAACCATGCGTCATTCTTTTAACTTGGGGATTATCTATGTTAACCATGGCTATCAGTGGGGATTTCTGGTGTCCCAGAAGAGGTTTAATCCTGAGTTAAAGGGAAATAATCAATAATAAACCTAAAACAATAAAACTGGTTGTTTTATTATTTTAGGTTTAATTCACTAAAGAATAATTTATGTTTATTTTTCAGAAAATGCAAAATAACCAAAACAAATCCACAGATTTCTGTTTAATAGGTTCCCAGACTCAAAGGTAATGGCGCATCAATGTATGAACCATGTATCAAAATAAAGAAACTACAAACATAATTGGAGATAAAGTATCTGAATTTCAGGAGCGGGACCACGCCTCCAAACACGCTCCTTCCGGTTCTCATCTATATATGTTCCCCCAGTTCTACAAGCTGTTCATTCTCGTTTTCGTGCCCCACCGTGCTCCCTCCTCTTTTTAATTCTTTAAGTTCTTCACTTCTATTTAGTACATGGGGATCTGCCAGGTCTTCCGGCCTTCCCCAAACTGCAGCTCAATTCAAGTCTCAAGCCTCAAATAGGACGTGGGCCCAGCAAGTGAAACTTTAAGTAGCCATTTTTTTTCTTTTGTTTCTCTCCTACGCTCTACTTCATCTCTCTCCATGAACCAACTACATAAATAAATGGCATCAGCACAGACCCAGTGAATCCTCCCAGCTGCAGTCACCACCCACGGAGAAAAAACTAGCAGCTGAAATGCAGACACAGCTGGCTCTCAGCTGGCGAATCCATCTGATAAACAATAAGAGACGAGGAAAATTCATACAGTAAGTCAACATATGGTGCCCATAGGAATTCTGTTAGCTACAGTCTATGTGTCGTCTAGTGCAAAGTATATAGATCTTATTATTAAAAAGTGAGAACAACATTATAAATGTGTCTAGCAAAAAAGATTTTTCGTTCCTTAAAACTTTAAATTAAGATCAATGTTGGGCTTTCTGTAGAAACTGCATAAAGATAATAACTTCTTAAAAATATGTTGATTGCCAGAAAAATGTGTCTAACGTGTTACAGTAATCATAAATGATAATGATTAAAGAGCTATCGACGATTGCAGCAGTTCATATTTGACGTAACTATGAATTCTAAAGCCCAATCGTTTCCAAAAGCTCTTTGTTTCCCGCCTCAATTGTTGTACTGTTCCTTTTTAGACTGGCATGCCCACTGAGTTGCTATAGTGACAGCAAGTGAAACCCAGACACTTGGAGTTAATAACCATTTTTCCAAACATAAGAGCCAATTGACATTAATACCAACGTTTCTCAGCTGTGACCAAAAATATCTGGCAAAAAAAAAAAAAATCTGGGATGATCTTCTGTGAAACAAATCCCAGTAGGCTATAAATCAAACCAGTGGTACAGTGTCATGTTGCGGACCACAAATATATTACTCAGAAGGGAAAAAAAACTTAACCTAGTGCACCAACTAGTGGTTTTTTGAGATCATTAAAACATAAAATTAATGATTTTTTATAAATGTATTTCCTTGATTTTTATACGGAGGAGCTACTAACTTCTCTGGCCGCCTGTTGCAGGGTGTAATCATCCATATGATTCTTATTTTCATATTTTTATACCTGCCAACCTTTCAGAAGATAATACTCTGTTTAAACCACCTGTCTGTAAACCTAAAACACCAATTCCAAAAAGGGACACCAAATTTAAGTACAAACACAGCTGATTTTCATAAACAGAAAACCTGGAACTGTGGAACAACTTCATAACAACGTTCTTCAAAGTAAATCTATGAAGACTTCATCTCATTATGTCATCATCTGCAGTACACAAAATCATGCAAGAGTCCAGGAATCTGAAGAAATCTCTATGTGCACAGGACAAGGTAGACTGGATACTGGTGATCTTCAGGCCCTGCATTAAAAAGATGTAAAAATTCTGTCATGGAAATCACTGCACGTGTGCAATCACTGTCCATCAACACAGCTTGCCATCCACAAATGCAGGTTAAAGGACCATCTATGCTGAACGATATATAGAAGTCTTAGATAAGTACACCCTCCCATCCAGGCAACAACTTTCTCAGGGACGGTCTTTCATATTTCAGCAAGACACTGTTAAGACATATCTATTACAATAACATGGCTTTGTAGGAGAAGAATCTAGGCACTGAGTTTACCTGCCTCATTGTAGATTTTTTACTTTGAACGGGGGTTGTATTTGTCTAAATACAACACCAACCACAAAAAGTCACTTGTATAGCATAAAAAACCCAACAACTTTTACCTCATGTTTCAAATGACACAAATGTGGCCAAAAAAGCAACACTACCACTTCATAGTCAGAGAGACTGCTGAAATTGAACTCAGGTTTCTGCTACGCTGTTTTCTTTCTCCTCCACCTCCTGATTCCTGATCTTTCCAAATTACAACTGAGCTCTAACAAGCCCTACTATTAAAATGTGTTGCTTTGGCTAAACTCATGTAACAAACTGCTGACACACAAGGCTTTACGTGTGCCTTAAAGTTGACGCTTTCATCATGAATTGCAGCCTTTATAAGGAGCTTATAGGAAGCTGCAACTATTCTCATCCCTCTCATCCTATTTTCATGAGAGCAGGCTGTACCACATTCTTAACCCAGGGGGGTGAAAGACTGCCATTCAATAATGGTTCCTTTTGGCACCGGTTGGCTGAGGCTCTAGCAATATTGGATTTTGTGTCTTAATGGTTTTCATTCAAGGATCAAAAAGTCAGCAGTAGGATATTTTGGGCTTTGATTTGTTACGTTTTGAGTCACTCTTCAGGGTCGAGCGGTAAAAACTACCGTGTTACTTTTAGAAGAAGGTAGTAGTTTGGGTCAAAATATGCTGGATACTAAAATAGTCCATGTGAGATGAGCTGGAAGGCACAGATCTATCTCAGTATTCTCTAAACCCAGCACATCAGGCAGGGACGCAAGTATGTGACAGCAGTATTTGACACTCTGAGATCGATGCGCTCGCTCATCAGTTTGTACAGACCTAACTAAAATCCATTTGAATACTTTTGATGTGTCTTATTTGTAACAGCACTGAGCAGACTGTGACACAGATTGTTATGAGAGGAAAACGAGTGGGAATAGTAGAAACATGTGGTAAGAAACTGGCACAAAAAAAAAAAAGAACTAACGTTTTCTTTGTTTCAGAAACGAATCTCTATATTTACACTGTGATTAGTGCCCATGGGCAAAATACAGAGCTGAATTTGACCCCGATGAACTCTAATGGGGAATGTCTGAGTGTTTGTGTGTGTGTGAGCGCGAGTGTGGGTGGAAGTATCATCCTCCATGGATGTGCTCTCCCTAGCTGCCCTACTCCTCACTCACTGCTCTCTTATGTTCACTCAGCTTTTTAGTGCCGCCATATTCAGCGTAGAATACCTGAAGTATGAAGCATGTTTGCAGGAATTCATAATGTGCATGTTTAAATGTAACATACACAAGACAGTCCCAGTGCATCATACCTGAATCACAAAACATTATGCATCTGCATTGTGTATTGTCCCTGCACAAGCATGCTAGAACAGCCTCACACCTGAGAATGTGATAGCATTGTGCAAAATGTTTCCATGATACTTCCGTGACAGCTTGGTCTCACAGGCAGCTGCTGTTTCAGCAAGAAAATGGACCACCCCGAGTCTGCAGTGCCACTGCAAAGCCCTGCATGGGCATGCATGCACTGCTGCAGGTGCAATGACAGTGATGCATCAGAGAAAAGTGAGTTATTCTTCAAAGCACAAAGCCACCAATGGTCAAAATGCCAAAGTCAAGCCTTCAAACATTAGTCCACAAACCAGTTATTTTATTTTATAAAGCCAAAATCTATTTTCATATGAATGCCTGACAGCATCTCCTAAGTCATCAAGTCAGAATCCAGTATTGCAGGGTGAAAAACAAGCCCAAATCGTGTGTAAACCCTAGAAATGGCTGTGTGGGAAAATTCCAGTAGATCAGCAGTTTCTGAAATAATCAGACGAGCCAACCTGAGACCAGGAACCATGCCACCTTCAGTCACTTGAATCCCCTTTCTGCTCAGAACCTTAACGTGACCATACTGACACGCCTAAATGCACTGGGTTGCAGCTACAGTATGTAATTGGATGATTGTATATGTGCGTTAATGAGCAGTTGGCCCAATAAAGCTGCCCATAAAGTGGCCATGTTTATACTTTGCTCAAAACACTTACTATCAGTTTCTCCATCCCGCAAAAAAATAAATAAAAACATACACCATAAATGCTAAACATTTTACTTTGAAACTGAAATATTTCATCTTACATCTGACAAAAAGGCTGCACACACTGGACAGTGTTGAGAATAGTTTTTGCTACCAATCTCCCACTTACACTCGACAATATACACTTGCACTTACAAAGTAAAGCCCCCTTCTCTCTGGAGTTACTTATTTCTTTGTCCGCAGGCCTACAAACAGGAAGCACATCCTATGTGTTGATTCTACAGACTACACAAACACACACGGGATGTACATTCAATCTCAGCTGCTGTGGAATAGGAATGCTCATAATGGTCAGCCTCTACTCTGTTTTGATCTCCCTCCGGAGGATGTTCACAAATAATTTCACATGATTTTGGCTTTTTTCATTTCAGCAGCTTCCCAAAGGGGAATCTAAAAATGAACACTCATATCCAACTTAGCCACACCAAAGCTTTCTCCTGCACACTTTGCCCAATGTATTCAAGTCATATTTTGAGAAGAAGGTCATCTGCTATAAAGGAGCCTGCGCTGTGTGAAAGCGTTTGCAGTTGAGGAATGATTTATGCAGTGACACAAGGAAAGAAGAGTTTCCCAACTTTTGGAAATCTACTTCAGGTTTTTCACACAGAATTGAAAAGCACAGATTTCACAGACACTTGCACGTACCGACACGTACACACAGAGCAGCGTAAGGAAGCTTTCTGACAGGCAATGAGCTCATGAGATCTGAATGTCTTCCTGTGGTGAATGCTTTTCTGTGGCTTTCTCACAACTATTCCCCTATTTTCTCACACTTTTTGTCAGCTCCTGCTCCTCATGCAACTTGCTCCCCTATGTTAATTCTTTTATCTGCTCCATTTAGAGTGAATATTTAAAGAAAAAAGCCTAATTCTGGATTTAGCATTCTTAATCCACTAAGATGTTGTGTATTTTTCCTGCTTCAGGAAAAGCAGGTTTTGGTGTTGCTAGGTTAGTGATTTAGCATTTAGTTTAATGTTCCAGTCTGTGTGTCAAGGTGTGTGTGTTAGTTAGTGAGCGTGCAGGGTAAACATTACCCCTGACAAATGGCCAGTGGTCTAAATCAGACTCAATTAAGATTTATGGTGGGCGAGGTGCCGCTACTTAAGAATTTAGGCAGTTTGAGTGTGGATTTCTGTGTGTGCGTGTGTCAGCCTTCTCTGCAGCAAGTGTTTATTTTCTCTTTCACTTGGACATGTTAAGTCCCTATTATCAGCATGTCTACTGAGAAAAAAAATATCTAGCTTCCATACCTTGAAATAGATCTGGAATTGCTTTCTGCTATAAGAGACTTAACTGCCATACAGTTAACAGCAGAAGCTGTACCATAAACACTCTGAAAATGGCTTTCAGACGTCTTTCCCACCACATGTGTGCTTGACATTAGAGCAGCGTGGGCCTCCTTCATAATTGGGGTGTTTGCAGATATGTAATTGCAAACACACTCAACACAGCTGGAATGCTGCTTTGAATTATATTCGATTCGTGTCAGGAAGTTAGATGTAAAGCCTTCGCTTGAGACTAAAGTGCATTTATATGCGTGCGCTCGCGTACTTTATGAGGACTGAGATTTAGATGTAAGCGTATTTGTGTGCCCTGTTGGGCCAGACATCATTTATCACCACATGGTGTTAGCTGAGGATCATTTTTACTGGTCTGTAAAGGAACGAAAAAACAAAACAGGGGGTACACCAGGGGCCGCTCTTGCCCCTCCCTATCTTGGTCACTCATCTCTTCCCTCAGCGTCCCTCTGTCCTTCTTCCTGCCCCCTCACCAGTCCTGGCAGATTGCCCTTTCTGTGGTAACTTACCAAAAACAAGTGGACCATTTAAGGGATTTCAGCTTTTTAATCAAGCGGGTATTCAAGAGAACAGTGCTAATGGTCTGTGGAAAAAATTTCTAAAGTGGCACCTTTCTTTAATGCGCTGTGGCACATTTGGATAGTCTGATAAATGCTCAGAAATTGCTTAAAAGTTGAAACAGAATTCTTTCCATCTGTGCTTTTAATGCCCAGCGTCTCTGGCTGGAGGTCATTTGGCAGATCAAGGGCTGGG
>NW_005187538.1:1152680-1166960 GCF_000239375.1 Pundamilia nyererei | reverse complement strand
CAAAACATAAAGGAATGACGTTTGACTCAAGATTTTTGCACAGTACTGTACATACTTACTTGTTGTATGTGTTTATTTTCACAGCACTGATTTTTAGACTCAGCTTCTGAGTCTTCTGACTCACTTACATGTGGTTGCAAAAGTACTTCCGGTCCTATAAAAGTCTATTGGACCTCTGAAAACACTATTATTGACGGCATGGCCTCAGTCACTTATTTTAGGTTATATTGAATAAAAATTTGAGTCCATTTTGCAAATGTTGTACATATGTTTCAGAAAGGAGGATTATCTGGGATATTATTGGCTAATGACTGATGATTAACAAGTTAAGCATACAGTTTTGCAGCCAGAACAACAAAATAGCAACGGCCATAAAAATCGAGTTTTCAAAATGGGACTTCACAAACCTAATGTTTGCCTTTTACTGTTTAATTCATTTTAAATATGTTAAAAAATATCTGTTATTTTTAAACGGTATGTTTTAATATTGACTGTCAAAAAATGAATATAATTAATTTCGCAGTGCTGCATGGTATGTCTGTATAACAGCTGCTACACTTAGGATTTTTATAACATTCATAAAAGTAAAGCATTGAGGCAGGAAAAATAAATTTTGTGTCTGTTACAATAGAGTACAGGTTGAGATTGATTTAATGGGACACTAAGTCAAAGATAGATTTTAACTGGTTGTTTCAACAGAGCTTTCCAAATGGAGTGAGTGAAACCTACATTTGGCGATTTTGACAAACTCAACATTTCTCTACACATTTTGTGTGCTCGCAAAACTGAAAATGTTCTTATTTAATTCTGATTCACCCCTTTAGCAATTCAATTCACCTCTCCACAGAAATAACATGTTAAGCAGACTTAACAGATGGTTTCCTCTTCCTGAGCCCGAATCTGCTGGAGAGTTCTTCCTGTTAAATGGGAGTTTTTCCTTCCTACTGTCTCCAAGTGTTTGCTCATAGAAGATCATCTGAGTGTTTTCTCTGTATTACTGTAGGAGCTTTACCTCAAAATATAAAGCACCTTGAGTGACAGTTGCTGTGATTTGGAGCTATACAAATAAAATTAAATTGATTAGAAAAGTTTATGTTGGGTCCCACCCACTTAATTTTGTCAGCGCTGTGTCGCCTTTATTTGCTTGAAGTTTCTGAAAATCTTCACTATCTATGGTCTTTAGTCTCCACATTGCTGCAAGTTGCTTCCAGTGTGTACATACCTCTTAAAAACTCAAATGAAAACAAACATGAAGGGGAGACGAGTAGATATTTCTAAAATAATTCTTTTGCATTTTGAGAAAAAACTCTACTAAGTTGTAGATCACTTGCTCCTTAGCAACTCTGTAGCAATGTAAAAATATTGCTGTAGAATAGTTGCAGACAGGGCATTAATTCTGCTCGTAAACCAACAGCATAATAAAGTTATACAGTTTAGGGATGCCCTCAGGTATTTACAAATCATATCAATCTGAGGTATTATGCTATTTGGTAGCATAATAGCTGGTAGCATTTGGCCCAAAGAAATTATTCTAAAGTGTCAGTCTTTGAAAGCTAAAGAGCTTATGGCTCTGTCTCGCAGAGAACTCAGTCCAGTGAGGCCATGTTTGAAAGCAAAGGCTGTGGATTTAAACGTGCAATGACCTATTTTCTCTGTCAGCATTTTAAAAGACTGAACGGTAGCTTCTCACTCTGTCAGCTCAATGTGAAAGCAACGCACTTCTTTGACCTTTACAATGATCATTTTCTGGTTGGTGGACCTTCTTCATAGCAACCGCTGTTTCTCAATTACATCCAGGAGTACCTGTAGTTCCGGCAACTTTCATTACCCTCAAATCAAATACATACTTTTTATGGAATGAACAATAACAAGTATAGCTATTTTTGGTTGTTAGATAAATCTAAAGTCAAATATAACCACTGTATTTCTTCTTTTGTCCTACTTAATAGGATAAGGATTAAAATGTTTATAATGTACTAAAATAGAGAAAATAGATTTTAACAGCCCTTGCGCTGTTGGTTAATATTTTTAATAATCAAATATGCAGATGTGCTCTTTGATGTTTAGAAATGATCCACGTTCTGTTGTGTTTTTGTCATGCTGGTGCTCAGGAGGCAGTATAAGTGAGCTGTGCTTGACTGCTGTTTAAAGAGAGCATTACTGCAACTGTGTAAATATCTACACTCTTATTTCAGCTCCACACTTTTTAAATAAACAGCGAGGAAAGGCAATGCAGATCTTGGTCTGATACTAAAGAGGAATCTCAAGGCTTTCCTGTCCACAATATTGTCAGTCTGCATCTATGCGCTGAGGGGAAGAAGGGTGTTTAGCCCCGTCAGCATAGAGGCCCTTGTCCTGTATCCTTCCCAAGGTGACTTCTCTGCTGTTGGCAGGCAGAGCCATGAACACAGCTCCCAAGACTCTCCCTCTCTCTTCTCTTTCTCTCCCTTCTTCTCCCACACACCCATCAGCGTTTAGATACCACCGGGTAAAACGCTTTCATACCTTTTTTTTTTTTTAACAAAGATGTCAAAGCATGTTTTTTTTTTTTCAATTTTTTTCTCTCACTTCCTCCTCCTCACATCATTTCCATAATTACAGGTAAGAAAAAAGCGTCATATTCATTACATTTCTTTTCAGTGCTTTGCGTCTTGTCTACAGTCAGATTTTGGTTATGGCTAAGTGCCAACACATGAGCACCTGACCTTTTCCTCTTTCAGTTCTCATAGTGGAGAACGTCCACCTACGCAGCAGCACACACACACCTCCCACACAAACTCTCTCTCACACACAAACACTCACACACATACACACACACACTGGCAGCAAAATTGTGCTTTGAGAGCAACTGTCTGTGAATCTGTGCAGGTTCGTGTTGGAGATTGCATCCTGGAAATGCAGACCTCTTCATTTTCTATTACCAACACTTTTTGGTGGAACATGGAGGTGTGTGACCACGAGTGTGTGTAAATAGGCCATTATCCCATGTCTACAGTAGGTCATCTATTTCAGTCCAGGTTAATTCTCTACATGGGAGAAGGTGTGCTAATTTCCTCTCTCTGTCTGTCTGTCTCTCTCTCTGCATGTGTGTGTGTGCTAAATTGATTAAGAGGATTCGAGTCGCCGATGAACGTCAACACAAACTACGACCACCAGCACACACTTAGGTGCACATGAACTATACCCTACTTTAAGATTAGCTTTAGGCTACTAATACACACAAACACATTTGTTGTCAGCTGAGAGAACAGCATAATGCCCCAAAGTATATCCCCAGAGGATGCACCATTATTCCCACCATATTTGTTTGCCTAACCCCACCCCTTCACCTAACTTTAACCAAAAAGTCTTTATTTTCAGATTTGTCTAATCCTTAATAAGGCTAGAGTTCCCCTTATGTCTGAACAACATTTTTTGCATTTTACTTTTACACTTGTTCATTAGGCAGATTATTTCACTCCAATCACTGGACAAACGTAAATATAATCCAAGGCACATCAGATCAGGGTGAAGTCACACTGATGCCACTAACAGTTGAGATGTGTTTACATGTGAAGGACTTGGACTAAGCATCCATGTAAGGTATAATTTGCTAAAAGTAATCTTTCTGCATATTAGTGTTACATGTGATTATTCGTGAAAGCAACCACAGAGCTTTCAAACATGTTTTATTCCCACAGTTGCTAGCAAACAAAATAAATTGCTTTCAACCTCATGATTTGATTCTCATGTTTTATAATGAAAGAAACATGCCAAACATGTTAACAGCCCATTATTAGCACCACATCAGTCCAACATGCATGATAACAGCTTGCAAAGCATCCGCTTTGTCACTAGACGCCAGGCCTCCTACTGGATTGCATCTTGGACTTTTTGAATGAACTTTAAATAGTTTCTATGCGGATAAAAATAAGACTTCTCATCCCAGAATGAACTGTTGCTGACCCGTAATGTAATGCAGTTAGGGTAAGAGAATGTCAATTATTGTAGTCTTATTAAAACCATACATGACACACATCCTCAGGCAGCAACATCCTGACAACCAGCTTCTATACAGGAACTCCAACACTACTCAAAAACACACATGCATGAGAAAAAATAATGCTTTCGGTCTCCTCAGCGCATCCCAGAGCCAAATTGTGTGGAGATCCTAAAAGTTGTTCCAGATCCGAAGCGGTCTTACCTTTGTGACAGTCATGCAGAATCAGTGGGTGAGGAGCAGGCCGGTGTCCCCTTCAAGCAAAGAGCAATGCCGCAGGAGTGGCAAAGTGATGAGGAGGAGAGGAGGGCAGCTCTGCTGAATATGCACACAAGGAGAGGGAGGGAGAGAGACAGAAAGAGAGAGAGAGGAAAGAGGAGGGGACAGACAGGTTAGTGTGTCTGGCTCACTAAGTACGGAAGGGCTGATTGCTGCTGCAGTGAAGTAATGGCTGGCAGTCGACGTGTGGTTGGTTACTACAACAGGGAAGAGCTCCCTGCTAAGATACACCCCTCCCTCCTCCCTCCCCAGCTGCCTGCACACACAAACACACATGCGGATGATGTGCTCAAAGCCTGACTGCACTACTCTCTCTCACTGTCTATCACAATATGATTAGTGATGGGCTAATACAGATTACTGATTATTAGCAGTGAGGCAAGGCTGCGGAAGGAGGCGGGAGCAGAGACCCCGGGATGGGAGAGGACTGCAGAAATAGAGACGGAGGGAGGGAGGGGAGTCAGATGCTGTGTCGCAGTCTGCTACTCAGGCATGGAGCCGGCTGCACGTCATCTGCCGTGTGCGTGTGTGTGCCTAAGTGTGTGAACGACACAGGAAATAATGAGGGGAGACAAGAGTCTGTTAGATATTTGCACCAAGTTCAGACTACACTGAAGGGATGTTAATTCTACATATAAAACCATAAAGGAGTCCTTGGCAGATACAAATGGACACACAGGTAAAAGTTGTAGAAGCTCCACCTTGGAGGACACCAACTAATCTAATATTCATGCATGCTATAACCTAATGGTGAACCGTGGCAGAACTTAGCTTTCAGTGGATATCGTCATCTGGTTTTGCCAAATTATGTTGTTGTAAATGAAAGCGTTACAAACCAAGAAAAACATTTGATGAGGAACATAAGTGATCATCAGTCAGATTTGGCCCTAATGCTAACAACACCTCACTGCCTTATTACTCCAATTACTTTAACTTTGATTGATTTTCTCAAAGAAATTTGAGAGTCTATGACGTCTTCACTTTGGAGTACGTTTCTTAGCATTTCTCACCCTGAGTGTCTCAGTGTAGTAGCACAAAGGCATCCACCCACACTCACAGAATAACAGATCTTTGTCATACTAACTGGCTGAATAGAGGGATGCTAGAGACAGGCCAAGATTCCAGCTCAGTTACCATGGCTTAGATTCCCGAATAGCTGAGTGAGACTCTTCTCTAGTGGCTGCGAGCCACAACACAGTCTTTGTTTTGCCCATTTATGTGTAACTACTTGCGTTTATGTGCGTGCGTGTGTGTACTGTAAGTGTCTGTACATGCTGGAGTTAAGGTTACTGAGACAAAGAGAGTCCCAAGTGAACGCAGTTTTCTTTCTCAGTCTGTTTTTTATGTCACTCATATATCTGCGTCACTTTGCTCCTAATTCTCAGAGTTTTAGGAGTGTCATCTATGGCCCCACTCTCAGCATTTCCTGTCTGGAACAATAGTATTTCCTGTGTCTGTTTGCATACTTTGGGTGGAGGAGAGGGTCTTTCAAATATAGAAGAAAATATCTGGGGGATGGGAGTTGAAATCAGCATGATTTTAAACATGATGATTTTATTTATATCAGGATTTACTCAGTTTATGATCACACATCATAACTAATTAGCATTTCTGAGATAAATGATGAAATTTGAGAAAATTTGGGATTTTAGCCCATGGTCATTTCTGTAACACAGTGCGAAACTTGCATCTCTTGCCACTTCTTAATTCAGGCTTTTGGAGGTAAGTAAATTTTCCACTTTACACCATATAAAATGTGTGGGAGGAAAAGACATCATCCACAGGGTGGAGGTGGCAAATCCTGTGACCATTAAATCTGAAGGTGCCACCGTGGCTCATATGTTCCACCATATGTCTACATGCTTCTACTCAAAGAAACAGAAGTGGAAAGAACTTGTCTTCATTAACGGTGACAGCTAACATGCACGGATGTGAACAACATTAGGTTTGAAAAATGTAATAATAAACAACAGCAGCCAGTTGATCTGGCCTAGCTATGCTCTCCAAAGAGGAAGAGGATGTATTTTACCAGGTCTGTTATGCATTAGGAGCTTCATTTCCTTATTGTTTAGCAGTCTAACCCTCTGAAGGCTCTTCGAGGAATCCCATATTTGATGTTTTGCTTCCACCTTGTGGTGAAACAATATCATTACCTCCAGGTAATAGTCTGGTCCTACTAAACATGGCATTTGTTTTAAGTTTTCATCAACTTTACACAGAGGCTTTAAGGATCTTTATCAGTGGATGATTTTCAAATAAATTTCTCGCTTTATAAGCAGTGGAAGTGTACTGGATATAAGCATTGCTATTATCATTCCTTCTGTTTTTAATAGGAAACTGGGAAAGCCTTGCTTACATATGCAGTAGCTTCTCCAGCAAAAATACCTTTTACTTGTGCCATGGAAACTATTCAAATTTAATCATATTAACAGAAGTGGTGCATTTAGGCCTACAAGTTTAACACCACGTTTCTAAGCTAACAGTTAATGTTAGCTTAGCTTAAACCTTGAAGCTTCATAGCTCATAGAGGGTATACATGATATACTGGTGGTGAGGACAAAAAGTGTAGAAGTGTAAGTAGTTATGGAGGTTATACAGTGATGTTTTTGGTTGGGATGTTTAAGGAAGTGATAACTGGTTAACTGAGTTAAATATGTATGGCTTTCTCTTTCTCTCTTTAGCTGAGCATCATCTAGTTTCAAACCTCAAAAAGGATAATAAATAATGTGTCAAAAAAATAAATAAAAAAGAAGCACAAGCTAATGTTGACGAATGTTTTCTTTTATCAGTAGTAGGCCTTTTACATGTAACGTGCAGAAGCTACTACTTACTTCAATGTTAGCTAAAACATTACCTATAGGTTTGCCTCAAATTGCATCTATTAGCAGGAAGGATCAAAAACCAAAGTATTAAGATATTGAAATATAATAAAACAGGATTTTGCTAATAGGGTTATTTCTCTTTTTTAATTGATTAAATAACCTGGTTTCCTAATAAATTATTTTTGCACATTTTTAAGTTAAATGACCAAAAGTTATAGTATTTGAAATTGCATATCAAAACATTGTGGACTTGAAAAAAGCATTTTTAAAGACTTTTTAAACTATCTATTTTCTATCATTCTGCTTTTGAGTTGGTAAAAGCTTTTGAGCTTTCCAAGGAGGATGAACCTCACAAATTCTGCATTTTTGACAGTATTTGGCAGCAAATAGCTCTCTTGTTAGATTAATTGAAGCCTAAACCTCTGCGTGCAGACCTCAGACTGTGTTGGTACGCGATTGTCATTTGCTGTTGATGCACATCTGTGCTCAGAGTAAAACATGATTGGCCTTCACTGTAATTGAAGCGTATAGCAGGATTATTTGGTAGCCATTATTTAATCTACTCAGCAGATTATTGTTACAAAACACAATAATATGATGTAACCAACTTCTGTGCCGCTGGTTCAAGCTAATAATAGACTCCTCCATCACAGAAAATATTAAGGAGTGTGTAAACCACAAGAAAGGACCACTGTTCTTAAGGTCTCAGCTGACTCACTGTTCAGAAACCACGCTGTATTAACAGTTAATGGGACGACTAATCTTGCCAATGCAAGCAGACTAAAATTGCAGTGAAAAACTATTTCATGCTTGATGTGCAGCTGATACAGTTTCTCCCATCTCACAAGCTAGCTTGTACCATTAGCAGCCAATAGTTTCTCTTGTTCTGGTATATTTCTCAAAGTATTTGAGAAGCACTGAAGAAGCATTTCCCAGAACAGTTCAAATGAGCATCCACACACTGCAGGTTAACAGGTAAACTGTACCTCCGACATGATGTAAAATCAAGCGTTTTATTAATATGCCATCAGAATGACAGTTCGTGCGAGAAGTGTTGTCTTCAAATGTTTCTCATTGACGAATAAATTCCTGCTGTATTATACCAGAAAACTATTTTGACTATTTCTGAAAAAAATAACTGTCTTACTGAAGACTGTTCAGAAGCTGATTACAAGAGCAAAACGTTTTACACAATTTGTAAAGAAAAACAAAAGACAACTTAGATTTACGTGTGATGACAGGGTCACAAAACACCAAATCTACACAAAACTGCACAAACAAACACGTAGCCTGTAAAAACCAGAAACATTGTCCTACTGTGTGCAATAGCCCGCTTTAGTAACAAAAGAATGGCTTGCAATCTGCAGTCTTCTTCTGTTCCCTTCTGCTGTCATGCCATTACATTTATTGCAGCAAACAGAGATATCATATTTTGTAACTGACAATCATATGCTTTCTAGCTCCATTCAGAAAATAACCCCTGAACAGGATTCAATAATAGAGAGTTATAGTGTTATGGAGTTTTAGAATTATGATGGAAGAAACTCAGATGAACCCCAGACTGTTCACTGATAACATTGCTATTATGGGAGCTGACATGTATTATATTCACACAATGCTGGTTTGGAACATCTTCAGTGGCTTGTGGTATGAATTTTCAGCTCTCTCCTATCATGGCCAGACTGACACTAGCCTCAACCATCACAAAAATGAAACAAATACACTCCACATTCGCACACTTACATCAAAGTTTCCTCATCCCTATGGTAACGCAGGTCACACTGAAAGGGACATATATCATAATTGCTATAATGTGTGTAGAGATCAGCAACGTTTTACCTGCACCTACTAAATCACCTTCACTGTCACAGTTTATCTGAGATGGAACGTAATTAATTTACTGTCACCTGATTTCTCTTGCACTTGATCTGTCGTAGATGCTTTGCTGGCCAGCTGACAGCAGAGGGTGAGAGAGAGATAAGAATGATGCAGAAAGAGAGTGATATACAAAAAAGGTAAGTGGCTAGGTTTTTACCCAAACGTAGATAATATGGCTAGCACTGAAAATGAATGAACTGACAATGTGGCCAACTTTTAATTTAAAATTGTGAGAAATTCCCTTCATTGCATTACATTGCATTTTCTGTCTTCGTTTGTACCATGAGTGAGCCCCCTCTTCGGTTCCTAGCCCGCTCCATGATTCCCCCCTCACAGAAATTGTTGCTCTAGTGGAACATTTAATCCACAGAAGCTCCGATTTCGGCTTCCCCAGTGCACAGCACAGTGTTCCAGTCAGCCGCAGTCTGCTCACAAACCACTTCCTCCATCTGAGGAAAGTGCAGAAGAAGAAGAAGGCGAGTAGGATTGTGAGGGTCTGGAAAAGAAGTGTTTCCCTGTTTCTGCCACTTGCATCTTTACACTGCTTCCTTGAAAGGGAGAAAGAAAGAGAGAGAGAGCTGATGCTGCAAGATGAGAAATCCTTGTTTCCGTAATTTCAGTTGTAAGCAACATCAGCTAGTGTATGATAGATGCACAGCTGTTTCAACTCTCAGACTGTTGCGTGTTGGTAACTAATTTCATCAGAAGTTATATATTGCACCATTCTGCTGTCTTAAAGACTCTTATAGAGAAGTAATACTTAAAATCATCTCTTTATATTACTTTAAAAACTTCTAATTCATGTATAGATTAGTACATTTGTTTTGGCTTTTGTTACTTATATTAAACTAACAACAAGACTTTACACAGCTGTCAAAGAATATGTGCATGCCAATTGTAAAATTAAAAAAACAAAACCAAAAAAATAGGCCCAATTCTTATTTTTCTCTAATCCACACAGGGTCAAAATACATATGCTTAATAGACTTTGGTCTATTAACTTCTTGTTAGTGAAAATGGTTTATTACATCTATTTGTCTTTACAAACATACAAAAGATTTCTTTGACATTGGACTGATTGATAATCAGAAGTCCAAGGAACTCAGGAAGATCTAAGAAGGAGAATTGTAGATTTACACAAACTGTGAAAGTCTTTGGAGCCATTTCTAAACAACTCAAGATTCCAAGATCATCAGTTCAAAAAACTGTATGTAAGTAGAAGTTATTCAAATGTGCCACCACTTCACCAAGATCTAGAAGTAAGTAAAATTTTATTTGTATAGCACCTTTCAAGATAAAAAAATCACAAAGTGCTTCACAGAAAATATGAAACATAAAAACAGAAATCAACCAAAAGCAAGTTTAAAGAGATGAGTTTTTAGCTGTTTTTTAAACAAAACTACTGAGTCCACAGATCTCCGGCTCAAAGGAAGGGAGTTCCAGAGTCTGGGGGCCACAGTTAAAAACGCTCTATCGCCTTTTGTTTTCAGCCTCGTATGTTGGACGACCAGCAAGCCCTGATCACATGACCTCAGGGACCTGCTGGGGATGTACTGTACTGTTGTAGAAGATCCAACCTGTCACCCTCAGATGAAAGGAAATTGGTTAGGATGTTCAGGAACAACCACTGTAACCAACAAGGGAATTCCTGAAACCCCAGGGTCGCTGTCCTCAGTGAAGCAAGTCTCACATCGCTTTGGCCTGAAAGGGTGCCGATCAAGAACAAAGCCCATGCTCCAAAACCAACATCTTGTCGCTCAATTGAAATTTACAGCCACCTACGCCAAATGCCAAGTTTTAGGATAAGACGAGAGAATTATTGAACTTTGTGGCTATAATGACAAGCGATGTTTGGCGGAGTAAAGGTAAGGCTTTCAAACCTAAGAACACTGAACCAGCTGTCAAGCATAGTGGTGCTGGTGCCATGTGCTGGTTAGCTGCCAGTGGTACTGGTACACTGCACAAACTAGATGGAGTAATGAAGAGGAACTAGCTCCAAATTCTTCAATTTCACATCTAATCAACAGCTTGATAACTTGGGCGTTCAAACAGTACAATGATCCAGAGACGCATCAAAACATTAACCTTCTGGAATGGTGTTCCCAAAACTTTGACTTCAACCCTATTGAAAATGTGTGGGTTATGTTTGAAAGCCAGGTCCTTGGCAGGAAACCAACCAATTAAAATGAACTTAAAATGCCAACTCTACCAAGAACAGTGGTCAAATATTCAGCTAGAATTATGCCCGAAGCTTGCTGATGGCTACTGTAAGTGTCTGGTCAAGGTGCAGTCTGCTAAGCGGCATTTTACCGAATATTAGTGGAGTGTACGTATACTTCTGACTCTGTGTGAATTAGAAAAAAATTCAAAATAAATTCAAACTTGTAGATTTAATTATTGCTTTTTTAAAGTCATTAAAGGTCTATGCTGAACAATCATTCCACTCTGGAAAAAGAAAAGTTCAAAGAAATCATTAAAAGCCCCAAATTACTATGGCATCCATTCCCATGACCAGTGCATGCAAACCTCTGACCACAACTGTAAATGTGACAAGCTAAGCATACCTCACAGACATGCTGCAGCTCTAGATTTCAGTGTAGGAAATCTTAAAGATGAAGCCTTTATTTTCTAGCTTCTCCAAAAGCCTCTTCTGACCTTATTCCTTATCTCCTCAAGTTGCAATTAAGAAACTGAAGGCCCCTCATGATAACCGATTGGGAAATAGTTCCACGTCATGGGAGGAATGAGGACAAAACTAAGCTTTAGTTAGCATAACGATTACTGTACGGGTCTGTGTGAGGATGAAGTGGGATGAGTGAAGAAATGTAAAGAAGAAAAATAGGGATAAGGAAGCAGGCATGAAAATAAAAACCTGTGAAGACTGAAGCAAGCATGAGTTAGATTCAGTTCATTTTATGTAGCGCCAATTAACAGCAGCTGCCTTAAAGCACTTTCTAGTGTAAGGTAAAGACCCTACAATATTAGAGAGAAATATGATACACGCACACAGTCCAGTTTTCTCACCACCGTGTGCCGATATGAGCAGCTGATGCATAACTCAGCCATGATTAGACATTTCCACCGTTTATTCACTCAACACATGAATCACTCCATTCTCTCCTGCTCTTGAAATTACTTTCCACCAGTTTTTAATTCATCCAGGTCTCCTCTCCTGCTACATTTCACTCCGCTGAGCCTCTCATTTGCACTATTTTTTCACCTGCCGGTCATTGGGGCAGATTTACAGAGTCGTCTGGTGGAAAAAAAGCCCCTATTCACCTAGTCCTTCCCAGATCCTGATTAATTCCACTGTCAAAAAAAGATGCTTCTGAACTATAATATTACATTGAAAAAAAATGCCTAACCTCTCTCCCTGCCTTCCTAAATAAGTTAACCCCATTGCTGATTTAGAGATGGGTCTATGAAGGTTAAATGATGAATCAATTGGGATGTTTTCAAGTGTGATATAGTTGTGATTTACAGTTTAGATTGTTCCCACATGGAAAAAGACCCTATCTGAGTAACCAAATGCATATACTGTATACATCTAGCCCCTATTTTTCTGTCTGTGTCATTTTGCATCTGTCTCCTCTCACATACACATTCACCACACACAGAGTCTGGAAAACAACACGCTCACATTAAGTTAGTGACAGCAGTATAAAGGCTTAACATGTGGTAGCACTTAAGCAGACCTTTCAAATCCAGTAGACATAAAATACAGAGAAAAAGACTGGAAACACCACACAACATATTATCAAATACAAATACAGCAGGCAGAAGAAATACCTTTCCCCCACTTTATCTGGTTCTGAAATAAATTTTCTTTCACTAATTGACATTAATAAGGCAAATAAAAGTAGGAATTGTTACTCTAGTTCACTAATTTTATTCTTACAATGGACAAAGGCTATATATTTTGTTCTCATAAAATTCAATAAGTAGGGATAAACACTTTCAAAATTTACAAGTCCCCACAGATCACTCAATGAACTGAGTGAAGTGAGTCAGTTTGGCAGACATCATATATTTAAATATTCCTCTGGTCTGCTCCGGCCCCACCGATGAATTTGAAATGTGCTTTATGCTCATTTGGTTTCCATTTGGGTCTACAATGGAGGAACCACACTCACACTTTTTCTGAGCTGTTTCTTTGTATCTTTGCAGTGTCATAAAGTTGCTTTTCTGTGATAGTGATATATATACATATATATACACACCACAGATAATACAGTATTGGACACATCTTGTAAAAACAATAATTTAAAAAATGTATTTTTAGACAAAAACGTATTTTTAATAATAACCACAAATCAATAAGTCAGCAGTGGTGTAAATTAGCCTTTTGTGTGGTGGAAAAAACACATTACCATCGTTTATGAGAGAAAACATCTATCAAAAATGACCACATTCCCATTTAAATCTGCCTTTTTTTCTGTGCTCCATCCGTGTAAGGATACAAAATAATGGTTATAGTGTGTAGATATGGCCTTGTGTGGCCTTCATGCCGCAGACGAAGCAGCAGCAAAGACAGACAGACAGGCCTATAAGTCCAGTACTAAGCCTGGTGCTCTTTCTTCAATTAGCGCAGCTCTCACCATTGCTTACACAGCTTGTTGGCCAGCCTAAAGATTTCAGTCTTAGCACTACAGCTTATTATAAAAGCACTGGAATGCTATTGAACCTTCTACAGAAGCCTGTATTTCATCTGGTGTGTTGCCAAAAGTGAAAACTGAATATTGACTCATGCTTGAAGGTCAAAAACAGGGGTCACTTACAAAAATCTCAAAAATCTGCCAGACTCAGACCTACTGGGTGGTTCTTGAAGCACCAGGGGATGGATCTTTTTGTGATCTCTAAAACCTGGGCATTTACTACTGTTTTGTAAACTTTTTTTCTTGTCTGCTGTTGCATTGTTTATTTCTTGCAGAGTTGAAACCTATCTGCAAGGCATAAATTACATCCCAACCCTCCTCTTGATTG
Organism: Pundamilia nyererei; assembly: GCF_000239375.1. Lineage (NCBI taxonomy): Eukaryota > Metazoa > Chordata > Actinopteri > Cichliformes > Cichlidae > Pundamilia > Pundamilia nyererei. Next base: position 1,153,019 of record NW_005187538.1, on the reverse strand, counting down.
TGTTTGATTGAGCTGGTAATCAAAGTTGGAACGCATTCAAAGTCTGATTAGTGCCAGCCGCCTGGAACTGGTAGCATATTTCAACCGCATGGAACAAATGACAGTGGTGGTCAGTGTGGGCATTTGCCTTGATTCAATATGACAAAAAGCAAATTAGATGCAATTTACATACAAGCGAGGTATTGGATCATATTAGAAACATGTCAAAACCTTACTGAATAGTTGAATGCATTTTTATGTGCACTGCAGTTTTGTTTTTTCAGGTCATTTCAAATTTGAACCATTCAGATACCTGAAATATTCTTTGCTTGCTCTGAAATGACAAATGGGAAGTTGGTG
>NW_005187538.1:1150017-1151075 GCF_000239375.1 Pundamilia nyererei | reverse complement strand
CTGGCTTCCGCAGACTGGCTGTGCACCCATGTGGCAAACAGTCAGTTATAGATGTCATGATCTCAACTCATTATGTGGATAAAACACAGCTGTCCACAGAATTTCTTCCATTCCAACATTTCCACCTTCATGGCAAAATGAAAGAGAAGAAGCAAGAAACTTGGTGAGGACGTGGCAACTGTTGGTGCGATTGTTCAGAAGTGGATGAAATATTAAATGAGCTCATGGGGTGAGGGATCATCATAAGAAAGGTGGTGGGTCAGTCCAAAGCTACATGGGAGGAGCTTGTTAATTATCTGAAGACAGTTGGGACCACAGTCACCAAGAACACCAGTATGCTTTAATGAATTGAAAGCTTGCATCACCCACAAGGTTCCTCTGCTCAAGAAGGCACGTGTACAGGCCTGTTCTAAGTTTCCACTTAACATTTAAATGATTCAGGGAAGACTTGGGAGAATGTGCTGTGGTCAGATGAAACCAAAGCTCTCCTGACCCCTGTCCTGTAAAGACCGGTGGGCCAAAATCCCTCCTGAGATGTGGGCAAACCTGGTGACCAATTACAAAAGACATCTATCATTGTGAAAGGGTTTTTCCACCAAATACTAAGTCATGTTTTGCTTGGGGATCAAAACTCCATAAACACTTGAGAAGCACAAGAAACAGAAGTCAGATATTAAGCTGAAGCTCATCATAGTAGAAAAACAATGGGAACAGTTATGAAGAGCTGTGAAACTAATCATTGCTAAAAATAAATAAATAAATAAATAAAAGCCTTCGGACCAAAGCATGAGATCATTCTGTTTCATCATGTGGCTGCTAATAGCGCATGTACATAGTCACATCTGTGTATTAACAGCTGGTGTTAGGAACAAATGTTTGAAGCTGTGAGAAATAATATAACCACACTAATTAAATGAAAGGCCTCCATATTTTTCTGTGTTGAATACCAGAAACAAACTAATTTTCTAAATACGTGTGTTTCTGGTTGGATTTCTCTGATCAGACGGGCCGAGAGGCTGATCAAAGCATTGTTCTAGAGACATCCAAAGGCATGTGGC
>NW_005187538.1:1134349-1148684 GCF_000239375.1 Pundamilia nyererei | reverse complement strand
GTTTAGTTTTGATCTCTGTTTCAAGTTAAATGCTTATAGCTGCCAAACCAAAATGGCAGCATTGTGCTCATACTGTTGACACAATACACAAAACAAAACTAAGAAAAACATGAATCTACAACACTGTGTATTTAGCCACTTAGTATTGCGTTTCAGGATGTAAATACATCAGTCTCAGTCACTCGTCAACAATTAAGGCATTCTGAAGGCAAAAGGTGGCCCAACCTGGTACTTATAAGGTGTACCTAATTAAGTGCCCACTGAGTCTGTATATAGAGAACTGCAAAACATGAACATATATGAGATGTTTAAGCCACTAAACTAAAACTAACTACTCATGAATATATGACGTGGATATTGTTTGAGCCATTTAGATTCTTGTATCTCAGAGACTTTAGCTTATGTTTCTACCTGAATCAGGCACAATTTAATATAAGATAATGTTTTCTTTCTTTTTAAAAAAAATCTCTGGGTAAGCAATAAAATTGCACGTCAAAAATGTCTGCAGATTTTTTATACACACAATGTATAGCACAACGTTTAACTGAATTATAGCCTTTTTACGGCAGACACCTTAAGCAATATCAAATTAAAGTCTTCTTTAAAAAACACAAACATAGTTTGGGAAACAGAATCTGTCTTCTCATGAGCAAAGAAACTGCCAAGTGTGGTCAAATAATAAACAGAAGGTTCAGTCTCTCATTGGAACAGTAGCTGCCAGGGTGTAAAACAACAGAAAATAACATCACACATAGACTTTCCCCTTTGGAAACGCTATGCCACAAGATGTGTTGCATTAACCGTTAATGTGTTGTCATAAGGATTGCATTGAAAATTTCTGTGAGAAGGGCTTAACTTGGTGTTTGAGTGGTAGACCTGCAACAGATAATTGCACATAAGCTTCGTGAAACCTAATAATTACAAGCAGAAAATTGTAGACAGTCTGGTTTTCCATCGAGATCCAAGAGGAGAAAAAAAAAGCATGGTTCGATTTTTCCATCTGTGTCACAATGAACGTAAATCCTAACACAATGAAACAGGAGCGTGTGCTCTCTCATGAAGAAGACATGACGAAGGCAGAAATTTATGTTGAGCCACAAGACAGAATGACCTCAGTTTTGAGTTGCTTGATTGGGTATAGGAATGCGGTGACCCTAATAGATCCCTTATATGTCTGTCCTGGGAAGTAATACTACCAGAATGTGAATTGCATGAGAGAGAGTGAAAATTATATGCCTCCGACTACTGTATTGTATCCATATTAGGCCTCAAGACGGGGAAAAAAATTCTCACTTACGTACACTACAGCACACGCGTCCGTGCAAGTATTTTCATATGGGCTTTGTGTTTAAGCTGGGTGTTGAGAGACATGGCTTTGCCCTCAATCTGGACGTGTGAGCTTTGCAGTGTTCCATTGTCGTCCATCTTGTGGCGTGTGGCTTTAGTTTCCACATTAGTCTATTTCCCACTATTGCTACTGGCACAACTCAACCTGCACAAAGCTCCGCCAGAGATCTGGAAAAGTTAGCATGACTCACTCAAGCTCAGACAGTAACATTTACTTCTCTCATTCGTTGGATGTAGCTCTTTAATACGTTCATCTATAAAGGGATTTTCCATTGGTATTCGAGTAGTAATGAGATTGTATCAGTTACCTAATAATGGGAGTACACTGTCAAGCTTGATATGGATGAAAAAGCATTTCTATTATTCCTGTGATACACTAATTAAATTGTGATTTGGACCTCCTTGGTGGCCAAATCACAGAAATGCTGAGCAAGATCATGAGATGGAAACCGATGTATTTGCATCCCAGAACACAATATTAAGTGTCTAAAAACACAGTTTTGTAGATTCATCAATGTTTTTCTTAGTTTTGTTTATTGTATTGTGTCATGAGCACAATGGTGCCATTTTGGTTTTGGCAGCCACAAGCTTTTAGTGTGAAACAGTGATCAAAACTAAACGGCAGATTCTTAATTCGGTTTTTGTGCTTTTGAACCGATCCTATTAGTTCACTTCTGTCTATGAAAATATTCATGATCTTTGAATTAGTGACCTCTTTTACCTTCAGAGCTGCTTTAATCCTTCATCGCTTGGATCCAACAAGGTGCTTAAATTATTCCTCAGGGATTTTGGTTCTTACTGACATGATAACATCACACAGCTGCTGCATAATTGTTGGCTGCCAGTCCAGATGTAAATCACCTGTTCCACTTCATCCCAAAGGTGCTCTACTGGATTGTGATCTGGTGGCTGTGTGACTGCAGTGAACTCTCTGTCATGTCCAAGAAACCATTTTGAGATCATCTGAGTTTTGTGACATGGTGCATTAACCTGCTGGAAGCAACCGTCAGAAGATGGGTACAAGGGACGGAGATGGCCAGCAACAATACTCAGGTCGACTGTGAGCCCAAAGTGTGCCAAGAAAATATCCCCCGCGCCATTACACCACCAGGATACAACGCAGGACGGATCCATGGATTCAGATGTTTACACCAAATTCTGACCCTACCACCCAAATGCCATAGTATAAGTCAAGACTCATCAAACTAGGTAATGTTTTTCCAATCTTCTGTTGTGCAGCACTGATAAGCCAATATGAACTATGAATGTGTTGTGCGTTCAGAGAAGCTCATCTGCATACCTAGGCTATTATTAATTTGTTATTTGAGTCACTGTTGCCTCCCTATTAACTCAAAGTTTAACTCAGTTTAAACTTCAGCAGGTTGTGAATTTCTGATATGTGATTGACTGATGAAATATTTCCATGGACCACATGTACCTAACAAAGTATCTGGTAAGTTTATATAAAAACAGCCTAATATCGAGGTCTAGCGAATTTAAGCTTGAAAAATTCTCCAATTGAATAGCAGTGAGTGAGGAAAGAAATGCTCCATGAAGTACACGGTTAGCGCATAGTTATTAACTTTTTGAGATATGACGTTCATCAAGACTTGGGTCTGATTGGAGACATTGACAAAAGCTAGGAATTGTGCCTGTCTGATGACACATGCACATGATGACAGCTTTCGTTCAGTTTAACACATCTTGAGAGACGTGTCAGGAGTGATTAGGCAACAAAAATGAACAATGCCAGTACAAAACATTTAGTCAGGTGCAAGCCCAGTTAAGCTACCCCCAAACTGACAGAAACTCAGCATGCAAATCTGTGTTTCTGAGTTGCCGTTCTCAAAGATGCCACAGTGCACATAATGATATGTGGGATTCATTATATCTTTCCCAGTACTGAGCTTTGGGAAGATGGTTTTTGAAACCCTACATCTTAAACCAGTTTACATCCAGGATAAACTGTTTATTCTAAATGTCATCTCTAGAAAACATCCACAGCACATATGTGGAGCAAAAAAAGTAAATATTTTTACATTTTAACACATACATGCACACACACACATGCACACACACACACACACACACACACAGCATGCATGTGCATAAGATAGATCCTTGCAATGTATATTTACTCACACCACAGTATGGCCTTGGTTAAATGTGAAGTACACACATCATTTTCCTACAAATCATCTTAAGCCACAGGTTTCAAGACACTTTGGACAATATAGCCTCAAATCTGTTTTGAAGAAGGTTGCTAACATTTGACCTGATCACACTTCCTGAGCATAACGAGAAATCGAACACATACGTCATGCATTGAGTTGAATGCTTTACAGTTTAAATTGTTGGTTTTAAAATTTAGAATTTCACATCCATTATCAAACATTTTGATGAAGGTTTATCAAAATATTGGTATTGATCAGGCTTCACTATCGCGCTTGCAAATGGTCCAGAATGCTGCTGCTCGCCTGTTGACAGGGACACGCAAACATGAGCACATTACCCCTGTTCTTGCCTCCTTACACTGGTTGCCTGTCCATTTTAGAATTCATTTTAAAATTTTATTGCTTGCTTTTAAAGTCTTAAATGGCCTGGCTCCGTCTTACCTGTCAGACCTTTTACACCAATACACTCCACAAAGATCTCTCAGATCATCTGACCAGTCACTCCTTGCTGTCCCCATGTCGAGACTGAAACACAGAGGGGACCGAGCTTTCGCTGTTGTGGCCCCCAAACTATGGAACAAACTGCCCCTCCATATCAGGCTGGCCCCAACACTTGAAATGTTTAAATCACTTTTAAAGACACTTTTTTTCAAAGGCTTTCTAGGAGTATTATCAGAGTCAGTTTGTAGTCGGTTTTTTAGTCAGCTGTTGATCATTCTTAATCTTTCTACCTTGTTAATCTTATTCATTGTATATCTTATTGTTTATTCTACTCATGTTGTGATATTTAATATATACACTGATTTATTTTTATCTTTTTTAATTATATATTTATTTTGTTTATTGATTTCATTGTATGCTTAAAGTATGGTTTTTAACTGCTATCTCTGTTTTATTGTTGGAAAGCACTTTGGTCAGCTTTGTTGTTTTTAAAAGTGCTATATAAATAAAGTTGGATTGGATTGGATTGGAAAATTTGGCAAATAAGAAAATGACAGTAAGATGTTGTCTTTTGTCTGAAAAGTGTGTGTCAATATGACACCATTTAAAAATGTAAAGATATAGACTTTAGGTTATTTTAATTAACATTTTAATGTTGTGAAAAGTACCAAGTGACTTGAATTACCAATAGTTTGCAGTACAGCAATCTTATATTGAGCATCAGCGTTAGTGCTGAAAATATTTAAGCTCTGCAGGACGCACAGATTTGTGTTTTTTATGGGGTCTGTTGAAACAGAGACCTCCTTTATTCAGTCATTACTAGATTGGATATCCAGAAACTGAATGTCTTGTTTCTATAGCAGCTTTTCCCTTTGACCACAACTCTACAACATCATTTAATGTTTAACAGATCAATACAAAAAAGCTACAGATCCACATTTAATGGCTTCAATAGAAAATGAATATTAAAATGATTAATAATTTGTTTGAATGAAAATAGGATGCATTTGTTAAAAAATGTTTCAATATAACGCTTTACTGCCATTTATTCAGGGTGAAAAATAAACAAGTGTAAATACCTTCAAATTGCCTTTAATGTACACATGTTCAATCTATTCTTCATTTAATTAAAAGTAAATAATTACGTGTGAAAAGTGTTGAGTCTTGTTTGGTTCCTGTATGCTACACCACATATTATTTGGCAGAGTGGCTCTTCTGAAACATTTTTCCAGGTTAATGGTTTATCCAGGGCTACTCGCTGGATCTGTGCAGTGATCTCTCCCTGCTGTCCCTGTAGCCGATGATCTGGCCCGAAAACCAGCTGCTGGAGCAGCAACATGTTTTAAAAAAGGTCCTTAGAGGAGTTTGAGTGTGGGCTGTATTGCATTCATTGTTTTATCTTGCTCCTGACTTACTTGGCCATGATTTATGGAAAGTAACATCCCTGTGGACAGTAACTCTCAGTACATACAGGTGATTGTTTCAAGAGTGATTTCCAAGAAATGCCTCAGGCCTCAACAGCTTCTGAGAACAACATAAAGAACTTCTGCTGTCGCTAGTGGGCCGAAGTTCACGCCCAAATCTGAGAATCTGGACATGTTTCATCTTTTTGATTCACTTAAACACTCACTTGCATTGTCTTCTTCCATCAGATCTCATGTACTTTGGAAAATCCATCCGCTGAGACAGAGAGACAGAAATAAAAAAGAAGCCAAGGAGTTAGATATGGGTTTTTTTTTAGTGCTGTCAGCGTTAATCTGGTTAAAATGACGGTAACGCTATAACCGCATTAACGCGGCAAATCTCCCTTAGCGAGTTAGCGCGGATCGCCCTGTCAGTGGAGCTGGATGGCGCTAACGCATTACTGACCTAACCGCGCTGACGCCGTGCAGCTCCAACCAGATTAACGCTGACAGCACTAGTTTTTGTGTTTTTGTTTTCACAATAAGACTCACTGGGTCTTTAAGTTGTTGGGTTGTTGAACTTACTATGGGTGATGACACCTATTGTAAGTTAAGATGCTGGGAAGATTATGTTGACTTTAACTGACTTGTTTGGGTGTTTTTTCTGCCACCCTGTGGTCAAACATCTGTTAATGCGGCTTTAAAGTGCTGCCAGTCAAAACTGTAATGTCCAAATCTGTCAAAAATCCCTCTCCGGCGTTTTTCTGGTCGGTAATGGAAAAAAAACAAACAGAAATCATATTTGAAGATGTTTGTGGGAACAGTCATAAAGAAAAATCTCTCTCAATCAACTCTGACCTTGGCCGCTGAACTAATACTTAACTGAACCGCTGACGTCACAGACAGAATCAGTTGAAAGAAGGCCCCAGAAGCCAACCTTGGAGGTCTCGAATTTGACAACATTATGATAGGTGATACATGCTGGGTATCCGCACGAGGCACGCACCCAACCTGAACCTTGAGAATGGTTGGCTCTTTAAGTCTGGTCCCATAGGACTTGTTCCATTATAGCCTGAGGAGCCAGCCATATATCACACACAAGCAGATAATCCAGGGGTGATTGAGGTAATTGCTTGCAGTTGTGGTGGGGTGCCCTGAAAAGCTGAGGTAAGTGCAGCTTCTGTTCAATATTGATTTCAGGCTGCACTTCACAGCAGGACTCTGTGTGGCATATATGGTAAAAAGAATAGGATTTTCAAACCTAATTTTTCACACTCTGTTAAGTTCACATCTGCTCCTCCTAACCCTAACACTCCCCTACAGACAGGGAGTTAAAAATCCTCATGGCAGCTTTGGTAAGCAGTAAAACATGCTCGCAACCCCCTGGACTTGAAACACTGACAAAATAAGTCCAAGTCCTTAAACGCCACTGGCACACAGCCTCCATTCAGAGCACCAATAATTGCAGGTTCCTCTCTCTATCATTTGTCTTACAAGCTGACAGTGGGAGATTCTTGAGCTGTGAGTTTTACCCACGATACTGAATAAAACAATTCATGTCATGAAACTTTTTATGTTTAGCTTTTTTTTATGTTACATTGACTGCCAAACCTCTGTACAATTTTAATTTTACCACCAATATGGAAAATCATTTCTATGATGGAGGAGGAATTTGTACTTTTATTTTGGTAGTCTGCATGAAGAATTTACTGCATGCTCACAACATAAGCTGCTGTAACCCGTTTGTCCTTTAAAACAGTACAATCCCAGCAGGAAGCACAATCGCATGTCAGTGTAGGTTTGAGTGAAAGTCCACACCATCAAATCCAGACATGTGGACTATGTGGACCATGGAATATCACTTACCTTCACTCACCTAGTCTTGGTGTAATTTTAAGATGTATATCAGCAATGCTATGCGGACACACATCCACACAGGCAGTGCCACAGTAGGCAAGGGCTTAATTTCCTGACTTCAAAGAAGCAAGGCAGCCAGCAGCCTACTGAAAAGAAGTGATGAAGGAGGAATAAGTCCAATGAGCTTTTAAGCACCCTTAATGAAAGCAAGTCTTGATTCTTTTTTATTTTTTAAAGCTTTGGTTAAAGCGGTTTTGAGTGCAACTCCCTGGCTTGATTTGTGTGAACTGTGGCTGCTCTGTGTTGAAAAGGAAAGGGACTGTGATTGCAAACTAAGAGGAGGTGTCTGTTAGAATCATAGATGTGCGTTTCCCAGATTTTTAAATAGACAGCAGCTCACAGGATACGTGTCGAATCTAGAAATATAAACAAGTCAGCTTGGATTAATTCCATGGTGAGTTTGTCCAGGATTTCACAGTCTCACATGGACCATTTGACTTTTGAAGATAGTGCATGCGTTGTGCTGGAAAGATATGCAGAACAGCTGTTGCCTTTGCTAAGAGTTTTGTTTTACTTTTTTTATTTATATGTTACTCTTGGTAAAACTGTTATTCTGTAAGTGTAAATTCTAACACGTGTTAGTTAACTTTATGCAATGAAGTGAAACATCTTTTTTCTTTGTACCCACACACAGTGGCCAACTTGGTCGCCTTCAAGTTGTTGGTGGTGAGGCCAAAAGCAGTAACCATGGACCACAGCTCCAACAGCATTAAGACCAGATGGTCTGCTAACCTTTTATCTAATGCACCACAGGATATTGTTCACTAGTAGGGCAAGAATTGAAGCGGGAGACAATCAGCTTGTTAATGGTAGTAAAAGAGAGCCTAGCCCAAAATTAGTTGTTGATCCAAGTTCCTAACCTGATCTATAGCTGCTATTAAAAAAAGTAAAAGTAACATTTTATTTATATAGCACCTTCCAGGATAAAAATCACAAAGTGCTTCAAAGAAGCTAAAACATAAAATAAAAATCAACCAAAAGCAAAAGATGAGTTTTTAGTCGATTCTGAGTTTAATAGGGAGCCAGTGCAGCTGAATCAGCAGGGGTGTGACATGGGAGTACTTGGAGGACTTGGTCAAAAGCTTTGCAGCAGCGTTCTGAACAAATTGCAACTTGCTAGCTGCATTTAGTGAGAGGAAAAATTACACTGTGGATATAAGGAGCAAATATGAGCTTCCTCCAAAGGACATCTGGTCCCACAAACAGCTCAGAGTAGAGCTGGCTCCTTTTGGGTTTCTGGGCACCTGTCTAGAAAGCCTCCTGGACACCCGCTAAATGAGGTGTTTTGAGCACTGAAGAAACCTCTTGCTGGATCAGATTTATTTTAACAAGTAAAATGTGTCTGTAGCAGCAACTTTATTGCCTAATTGCTCGCAATCTGAACTGACTGTGCTTTGACTACAAGCTCATGGCTAGGAGTTGGAAAGCTTCCACCTTGTCAATCCAGGAGCCTCAAAAGGTAACACTTGGGAAAGTTTGCTAGCAACACTACTTAGATATGTTTAAGAAAATAAAATCTTTGGGTTTGGGTTATAATAAAATCTCTCCTCTATTTTCTGGGTCACCAGGGTCATGTGGACTGTTCCACTTTATTTAGGATGGGTTGCCAGTAAAGCACCAGAAGGAAATGAAGAATATATATAACAAATTTACCGCATATTGATGAGCTTACATTTGTAAAATGCCATAAAACAGTTTGGACCTGGCAGAAACTATGTTCCCTTTATTTAGAATACAGTTTAGCTGTGTGGAAACATAAACTCTTCGGGGCTCGACATGGAAATCTGCCAGGTGACCACAGAGTGATTTCATGAAAGCTAATGTACACAAAATCTGCCTTACTGCAAAAATTAGATCAGTCTACATTCTGCATTTGAACATGGTTCAAGTGAGAGCACATGAGGTAACATACCAACCCCGCAATTACTTGCCACTGTTAATATACCTGTCAGTTTGTGGTTGTGCCATGAGGATAGCATTTGTGCTGTCGAGTCTGAAAGAAGCGCATTTAGTCTTGTATTGAGAAAAGGAAAGGTGGTGCTGCTGCTGCTGATTTACGCTATTTCCAAAGAATCTTTTGGAAATCAAGTTAACTCTAAAAGTATGACCGGTTATTGTTTTTTTTTTATATATATATGTTCGGAAACTAGATGTGTGTATCTCCTTTTCACCTTAACACCTCAAATCTCCAAATGTATGCTATCATAAAAACCCACATTCAAAAGTCCTCTACTGAAAACTCAAGTTAAATCATTTCAAAAGCGTTTGTCAGGCCAAACAGAGCTGAATGAGTTTGTGAGAGACGGAGAATCCCTGCCCTGCTGTTTGTGTACCTCCTTCTTCTTCGACAGTCCCCTCCTACTTCCCCGAGATATAGGCAGCACTTTAACTCCGAGTCAATCAGAGTGGGATCTTTAACCGTGCGTGCCTCAGCCCACCACTTACACCCTCACAGCAGTCATCACTCGTACACCATCACATTGAGGCACGCTTGCACCGCAGACCATATGGAGTACTACAGCTTTCTCCTGCTTTGGATCTACAGCCAGCAGCTGGGTGAGTGAAAGGTGTTTATTGTTGTAACTATATATGTGTGCTTCTATCAGACTAATGTGTGGATCTAACCGCTTTTCCTCATGTAGCTTTAAAATAATAGAAATACGATGCTTATTTAATCGTACTGTGTCTCATTTGAGCAGCAGGAAACATTTCTAAAATAAATAGGTTTTCTCTTTTTACTACATTAGATGACTTATTTTGTTAGTATTATGATATTGTATTTGCAAATCTGTGTGCTTTGTACTAAAGCAGCGAGATTTGAGTATCTTCAGTGGATGAAAGGCTATTTGTGCACATGAGTATCAAGAAACTGCAAGGCAAAGGTCATTTGCTTTACTGAAAGATACGCTGTCTCTTAAAGGTCCACAAAGAAGCTCTGTGTCACACTGGAAGCAGGCATGTTCTTAAAACTCGTGCCATCTTTTCAGTGTCAACTTTACAGAGACTGGAGAACTAGTGGTGCTCAGCCAGAAATGTGGTCAATTACCAGTGTAATCACTTTAGCAGCACCACATCCAGACAGGGGGGAAAGAAACAGGATGACATGCATCAAATGCATCAAATGCATGTACTTTTCAAAGCCAGACCTTTATTATGATTATCGTCTAAAGTAATATACAGTCCCAATGTTTAGTGAAGCTAATTAAATCAACCGCATCCTTTAAATGGCCTGTAGAAGCTTCAGTAACCGATGCAGGGCTGGAGATTTCTGTATGGTTACGTTTTGAGCTCAGTATAGTCACAATGCAGCCTCATTTCCATAAAATTCTGGGCAACTTGTCACTGTGGCTGTACATTATGTTTTGCCTGTTTTTTCCTCAACAGAAAGGCATTATTCACTTCTTTTCAAACTATTTGGAAGAGGAAACAAACTGGTCTTTAATTTACAAGTTTGGTAAATAATGTGAAACTGAAGATTGGAGAAAAGGAAATGTCTATTGTAAATATTTGTATCAGTTTTGGAATTCACTGGAGCAAAGCTCTGGATTGATGCCACAGTAATAGAGACACTGACCTTGTAGCTGGAGTCTGTGGCAGAAGATGTGATGTAGCAGGAGATGTTTTGGAAAGCAAGCAAGAGGCTGTGGATTACTGTGTGTGGCCTGACATGACTTTTGAAAGAAGATAACTTTAAATACGTCTATTTGGTTTGGATTTGATGAATATGAAACTTCTATATATGTATAAAGGGTGTAAACATGTCCCTTAGATTCACTCTGCCAGCATAATATACAGTATGAACTGTTTATTTTTCTTTCTGTGTATTTGTGTGAAAAAATGACCTCATTTCAGTGTGTCCACATCCAAGAAACTGTAACAGGGTTTAATGGTTTGAAGACACATCTTGCCTATAATTAATGGCTAAATAATTAGTTTCAATTGCCCTCCACAGATTTTCATTTTACTTAAGTTCCTCCTTTGTTATCAGTGGACAAGACCTATAATTCCTGCAGGCTGATACCTACTTATCAATGAAAAGCCATTTCAATCCATTACATCTGTATTTAAAAGCTGCTCATGTTTTAGTTACAGTTAGTTAATGCTATACTGACCGATAGCAATTTATGCTCCACCTTCAGCTACAGAGATTTAGTCTGAATCCCTGTTGAGCCTTTTATCAACTCAGAAGGTTAACAGCCTAGCAGTGCCCAGTTGGCTCCTGTGTGCTTGGAGCATCTGGTTTTACACACCCCATGCCTCCCACAGTATTTGCTTTGGCATAGATAACAGTGAAATAAGGCGCCAAAATCTTTGAAAGTACGTTGTCAACTGTGAAGTACCATGAAGTGTATCTTTCCAGAGAAACCATTGGATCACTGGAAATCCAGAATGGATCAATGGAAAATCATTGCATCCTGTTTCTTCTGATATTTACTTTTATACAAAGACCCATATATGCTAAAGATATCGCTCCTGGTCATGTAACACCAGTCGGATGCTGTTTCCACACAGACACACATCAGAATTGATTGTCAGGATAGATTTTTTTAAAAATCAGCGGAGAAGAGGAGACGTCACAGTGCTGTATCATGCGTGTGTGTGTGTGTGTGATATGAGGATGTGTCCAAGCCAGCAGTTTGCACAATTCATCCAAACTGCCGCTCTATATCAGCGGGTCTGCGGTGGAGCTCCAGCGGCTTGGTGTTGGGCCAAAAGCAGCAGCAGACTAATGTGAGTCACACCGGCAGCCACCGGCCTGAGGTTTATTTATCTGGGCAAAGAAACCGGTACACAGGAAACCCAGGAAGACTCTGACCTTACGTTAAAAGCTGCTAATATTACTGAGAATATTAAATTGCTTTGCTACTTTAGTGTCTTTAAATGGAAACTGGATGATCTCAGTTCTCATGCTTTTTACCCTGACACTTCTCCCTCTGTTACAAGGACTGTGAGATTATTAGCTGTAATATTCCTTGCTTCAGCTTCAGCCGAGATAAGGAGAATAATTGCTTGCATTGCTTATTCGCCAGATATCAGATATCAGAACAGAAAATATTCTGTTCTATTTTATAATTACGCCCCCCCGCCCCCCCGCCCACCAAACGAAAAGCAAAAAAAACTATAAAATGATGCAGCACCTTCTGATTTATTTCCACACGGCTCCATCCCAGTGACTTATTTTCAACCTTGTTTGCTGAATATGTTTGTAGCTATATAGAAACTTTAAAGGGACGTTATGGGATAGGGTGAAAGAAGAGCTGGTCGTGTGCACCATTCGTGCCACAGGAAATGAGCAATGTGGCACATGTGTCAATATTTACTTGAAGAGTTTGCGTGGCAGAGACGGCCTTTCACTTTAAGAGAACTTTTCATGAAGCAGAACAAACAGTCTACGGTGATGCCAATCACATTATGAGATACTTGAGGTCACTTGACTGAAAAAAATATATGAATGACTTATTCATTGTGTAGCTGGGAATCCAAGCGTAGCTGTGGTAGAAGTGTGGTCTCAGTTTATTTATTTTTTTATGTTTATTTTTTTTAAACTGCCTGCAGTCCCCAAACTGTCAGTTTTGGCCACAGTTTACAGATGCTTGCTAGGGAACCGGGAAAGCAAATATTTAGTTTCATGTGTGTTTAGACAACCTATTAACATGCCCAAATATTCACTATCTAAGAAATGCAGACAAATTCACATTTCTGTAGAGGGGCCATTTGTCTTCGGACTCAACATCCAGCCTCTCCTCTACATGTCAAAGCACCAGCAGAACTAAAATCTGTTCTGCTGTGTTAAGCAATGTTAAAGTGGTAATTCTGCAGTATTTATGATTTAAGAAAAATGCAATATTTTTATAATATAGAACATCTTTATAAATTACAAGCAATTCAGTTGTTATTTAACCATTCTGACAATACTTGTGATGCTATTCTTTATCCTTTTTAAATTTGGAGCAGTGGCAGAATATTGACCACTTAAATTGATGTCTTCAAAGTGGTTTCTAACGTAAAGTTTTCCCTAATTTGCTTTAATAAATGAGTTCACTCATTAAAATGGTCCGTAAGCCAATAAAACAGCTTTATGAATCAGCAAACAGACTCCTGCCACACTTGCCACAGCTGCGCTGAGGCTCTGGGTATCCACAAAATTTTGTATTTTGCTTCCAAACCAACACCTTGATACTTTAAAAAAAAAGAAAAAAGAATTTGAACACGTGAATACCCAACAGGTCCATCTAACATCCCAAGAAGATCTCAGAGTTTACTTTTTGAAAGTGATGAATAGTGAACACTTGTTGAGAGGTGTATCAAAGAAACGTACACGATGTTATACTGGTACATATACCATGTGATCAGCTGCTGGACATCCACATAAACAGATACATTGATGCAAGTGAAGAGAAAAGATTCCATGGACCTATTTTCTCAACCATTTATCCACTTCAGGATTGGCTGGGGTGCTGGAGCCTATCCCAGCTGGCACAGGGTGAAAGTACACCCAGGACAGGTCACCAGATCACTACAGGGCTAACACAAACAAGGCAGGCAACCATTCAAGCTCACATTTACACCTTTGAGCAATTTAGAATCACCAGTTAATGTAATTAGAGTGTAAACATTTGACAGTCAAATGTTGAAAGGTTTTCATTATGGCAACATCAGATTAAAAATAGTGTTAAGTTACAGCAGCAGCAAGTTTTCTCTCCCTCTCTTTCTCTGTGAGTCAGCTGTCTTGAATTTTGAACTGTAGTTTCTTATTGAGTAACTTTAATTGAACATGTGTCCAGCTTTGTTGCACATTCCTTCACTTGAATTTATCAAAGATTTCCCAGACAAAGAAAAAAACGTCTCACTTGACTCAATGTGACCCCAGAGTCTCATTCATGGGGAATGAACTGTGAGTGGTGGTTTTTTGCTTGAGTGTGAGAGACTTAATAAACCCTACAGTGTGAGGACAAGAGCCACAAAGTAAGAAGTACAGAGGTCTGCGGTGGTTAAAAGATGAGACTTCTGAGCTCTCAGCTCAGCGTTGCAGCTCCAGCTGTGAGAAAACAC
>NW_005187538.1:1132251-1133952 GCF_000239375.1 Pundamilia nyererei | reverse complement strand
AAATCTTACTGTCAGCATTAATAAAATATAATGGGTTAAGTTAGTGACATGCAAAATCTGCTTTTGCAGAAGACGTTTTTATAAGATGCCTAAAATGTGAGAAAAACTCGAGTGCACATGTATTCTTCCTGCCCTCTGATTGCATCCGAGTATATTTCACCGGCTATTAATTATAATATCAATTTCAATTGCTTCTCTTCATTTTGTCTTCTTCTACTTCACCTTAGACTGACATACTGGGATGAAGTAAACAATGTCTGTCAAGTATGCCCTATGGAAGTAAAAAAATGTGCTATGTTGGTGGCCATGTTGACACACGTTTAACCAAAACTCCTCCGGGTCTGCAGATGTCTAATGGAAAAGTGTCAGTCAAACATGAGAGACAGCTCAGTTTATCTGAATAATATTTGTTTCGTTAGGAGGGAAGTCTGTGTTTAGGCTGGAGCAGGAGACTTGGGATTATTTTGAGGATGAGTAAGGAGGACTTTGCCGCACTTTGTTGTATTCAGGCCAGATGCTGAGGTTCAGCACAAACATTTACCATACAATCTAGATGTTCTATTTGGATTCAACTAATTCCATTGGAGATGGTATTTAAAGTCCTGCTTATATCGCTGCTGACAAGACTTGTATTTTCTTTTCCAAAGGGTTCCACGACTGCTTTAACATCGACACAAAGAAATACAGGATCATTAAAGGCCCTAAACAAGCACAGTTTGGATACACTGTTCAGCAACATGTGGCTGCTGGAGGAGAAAAATGGTAAGGACTCATGTTATTTGCAAAATATTACAGCTTTTTCATGTTAAATTCTCTTTACTGATGTTTTGTAGCTTGGCAAATATTATATCTTTCAAATCAAGCTGTTGGTGAGTGATGGCGAGTCAAGTTTAGTCCATGTGACAGGAGGCCTGGCTTTATTTGTGTGTGATATGCATCTTCATCAAGTGGAAATCTCATATATTGACATTATGATGGTTTCTGCTGGTGCAATGGCTACTTTTATTGCATTGCAGAATTTTTACTGCCTTTATTTTATTTAAAATATCAGTATCTCCTACTGTAATGCATATTTTTAGCCTGGTATAAAACTGTCAAACTTCACCTTAGTGATCAGTTGCTAAGATTAAGAGTTCAAGGAAATAATGACTGTAAAATACTTGCTGACAAGATGTGGAGCTGAGAGACAGCTGACTTGGCAAAGATGTTGGGATGTCTCTATTTTTTCCCTGTGTAAGCTAGTGATCTACTGCACCTCTCTTGTGGTGGTTTCCTCCCAGTAATTTGTGCTTGCAAATCAAGCTGTAGCTCTGAACCGAATACCTCACATTCATCATATTACCTCATAGCACAAACTCCTGATGCGCACTAGGCCAACTGGCACCACGTGGTGGCCAGAATTAGTTTCTGGCATTTCCAAAATATCTTTTAGCCAGCACTGTGCTGGCACCGTGCCATGTTCAGGTTTTGCTTCTGTGTATGTGTGTGTGCAACAACCATTAGTTCTGTTTATGTGGATATATAATTATATGTCCTTTTTAAAAAGAAAACTTGACTTCAGTTGCTTCCAGAGTCCTTCACCAGAAAATAACGAGTGTGACGAATTTTATGAAATGCTTTCCATGACCTTGTGGGGATAGGTTAATTGGATAATCCAAATTGCCACTAGGTGTGAATGTGCGAGTGAATGTGAGTGTGAAC
>NW_005187538.1:1129643-1131212 GCF_000239375.1 Pundamilia nyererei | reverse complement strand
TTTTTTTTTGTACTTTTTTCATCCTCTACTGCACATCTTCTATGGCAGTCCGGCATGTGAAGCCTTTAGTCTTGTGCATGCATGGTTCATATAAAGCTGTTTTACAATATTCCAGGTGGAAACAAGACTACCATCTTCTGCTTCTTGATAAAATCACGACTCAGCAACTCAGCAAAGCTAGAAGCTAACAGAGAGCTTTGGACTGTATGTGTCCAATCAATGGATCTGCTCATCATTATTATTATTATTAGCAGTAGTCGCAGTAGTAGTAGTAGACACTAAATACCACTCCTAATTTGGTGAAGTGTGCAGATTTCTATAGATGCCTTCTCAGTGATTTAGTGAAGTTACTGTAACAATACTGTGTCTGTGTATTGGCTACTGTCTGTCTAAAAAACGCTGTGACCTGCAACTTACTAAAGATCTTACAGTGAAAAGCCAACTTGTTTAGCAACCATGCCAGTCGATCACGTCTACCAGAAATGAAAAGATCTGATGAGATTGACACATGTGGAATAAAGGTCAACAGATCTGTCTGTAAATGTCTGAGAACGAGGTGCAAACAGTGTGTAAACCACATACAGCAAAATAGAGTTGAGGGGATTGGTATTTTGTCACTGTTAGGTGTTTGTGCATCTAATATAACGCATATGATAAATAGAAATTGGTGAAAAGTGTGCAGATTTCAGTAGACGTCTTTTCAGTGATTTGGTTACTGTAACAATACTGTTTCTGTGTATTGGCTACTCAGTCTACTGTCTGGCTGAAAATGCTGTGGCCTGCAGCAGTAAGTGTTCCAGTGTTTTACTCAGTTATGACTCGTCTGTCTGTTCACCAGACATCTTACGCATCCTGTTGAATTTCAGTTTTAAAAGACTGTTTAGTCAGAGCAGCAAGAGTTGGTGTGATCAAACAGCTGTGCACTTATGCAAGACTGTCTGTGTATATTTGTATGTGTATGTGGGAGTGTGTGCACAGTACATAGTCTGACAGCTCTCAGCTGGATGCAGGAATGTCGCATGAGCTGTGGCCAATGTAAAAATACCACTTTAATGAGAGCTACAGATCAGTAAAACAAGTTTAGATTACGTTATCATTTTATCCACACTGACTTGCATACATGAGTTCCTAGTTCCTCTATGCAGTTGCTACACATCTGTAGGGTGATTTCTGGAGTTTACCTCCACTGAATAAATTTGACTAAATCCTTGTCATATCTACTACAGTATATTGTCACTGATGCCGTTTTCCCTATCTCTGAGTTCCATGTATGTATAATGTTCAGAATGAACTGCTGATTGCATGGACCTGAAATCATGTGAAACTGCTTTTATTTAGTATATTTACACATGTGGTTTAACATTTAACATTTAAATAAGTCAATTAAATAAACTACACACATTCTGTAAATTGCAATGGATTGTTCCAGATCATTTATGCTTTTTAGGCTTCCAGTTTCCCTTCAACTGATTTCATGTCAACTAGGCTTCCAGGAGAACTAGACTTTTTACACTTACTGACAGGGCCCGTGAGCTTGTGCGCCAATCTATAGCACAGTTAACTTTTCCA
>NW_005187538.1:1107739-1128911 GCF_000239375.1 Pundamilia nyererei | reverse complement strand
AAAACCAAAGAAAGTTGAAAAGGATAAAGAAGTGAAACAGCAAACGACAACAAAGCAATGAAAAGAAGTTCAAAAGTGACACAGGATTCAAACAGCACTCTCCTGGTCAACAGTCTTGTGAATTATGTCGCTTTAACCACATCCTATGTGTTATTCTTTCAGACATGAGTGTTTGCCCTTAGTGTCCACTAATATTACCTTGTTCCCAAATGGCTTTGGCAAAACTGCAGTTGGAATGACAGCTAGTTGGGAACTGTTACAAAGGCACTTTTAAGAACTTTGGCTGGCCTCTCTGTCTGTCTGTAGACAGATTTTGCCAACAGATTTTGTCATAACCATAGAAAATAAAGCCACGAAACTTGTCGTCTATAGTCAAGATCAAAATGAAGGCTGGTTTCAAAAATAATCTCCAGTATTTAAGAGGCTTTAACCATTGGAGTTATTAAAATGTGCAAAAGTTGCAAAAAGTCCTCTTGAGTTTTAAGGTCGTTTTATTTGCCAAGTGTTTACTGTAAAGGACATTATTTTGCCCAACAACATTTATTGAGGTCTGTGCATTACTGCTGATGGAGCTACGGAGGAAAGGGCATGCACCATTTCTCCACATGTCTGCTCAACAGGGTGATTTAAACACCCTGCCACAGCAGGCACTCATTGGGTTACTGAAATGAGGCCACATTACCTCCAGTTGGCAAAGAGCTTAAGTCTTTGAATCTGATGGGATGCACTAACCTGCATACTTGTGCCATACACTGCAGAGGCCCCCCACTGTCTGTTCTGCTGTTTATTTTACTGTAGTTATATCAGGTCTGCTCTTTTGAGACCTGACATCTACTCCTCAGCTCAGTTAGAAACATAACTACAGAGTGTCTGTGAAGGCTTTCACCTCTGCTTTAAGTAGTGCTTCTTTTATTTCACTTGTTGTGCAGAACTGCACCAAAAAAAGGTTATAAAAGAGAATTCAGTGTACCTACTTTTGATTCAGGCACTAAAAGAACACTATGTTATTACAACTGTTAAAAGTCCATGCTATGATATTCTTTGGCTTTTTACCTGTTGGCAACTGATGGATTTAGCCACATGAAAAGTACAAATAAAGAAAATAAAAATAGTGGCAGTAGATGGGTCATTTTGGCTGTTGCTAGGTGATTGCTAGGCATGTAATCCTAAACGAGATGGTATTGTCATGAAGTCAAAAAAATATTTCAGGTGCATAAAGGTTAAAAACAGGTGATTTAAGCCAATTGGTACGTAGTCGCCAGGCAATCTTATTGCGTCATAATATGCAACGCATAATGCAGCAATAATAATTATATATATATATATATGATAATTCAAAAATCAATTAGATGTTGTTGTTGTGATGCTTTCTTAAGGTGTTGTAGATTCAAAAATGTTAATAAGAGGTCATTTTAACATGATATTTTGTTGCTAGGCTGCATGATGATGTCATGATATGTGATAGATAAAGACCTTCAGGGTGAAGATGAAGATGAAGCTGTGTGCCAAATTTAGTTGATCGGTTTCTTATAGTTTAAGTAGAATTAAACTTCAGCATGACCCAGAATGAGTGACTGAGCCTATAGACTCAGCAGGAAAGTGTTTATAAAAGGTCAAGTCCTAAAGCTGTTTTCCTGTAGACATCTGTAGGACTGGAAGTCTTCAGATAGAATCCAGTTTAAGGCACTTCCACATTAGCTTAATTTTTCTGAACCAGAAGAAACACAGATATTTTTTACTGTCTATAGTTGTTGTATATGTGTTATCAAACTTAATTTCTGTATATAATATTGCAGAATGTATCTGTTATGTGACTAGGAACAAAAACACCCAAAATAAAGAACAGAAATAGCATATTGCTCCCTATTTATAGTCCATTAACACCAAGGTGTTTAGTTGAAAATTAAGCTATTGGAGAAGTTGGATATTTTTATCATGGCGTTACAGAGTGAAAGGCTCAGAAAAAAAATTTGCATTTGATCGTGAGGGCAAAATTTAAATGTTCAGTTTTCACAAATGTCAACCACATGTTTCCAGAGGAAAAGTTACCACCAAATCCATTACGATTCATCATCTGGGAACCATAGTGTCTGCAGACAAATTTGTAGTTTTCAGATATTTAGATTCAGTTATATGTTTTGAGTTTTTTTGCCTTTACATTGTCAGGGAATGATAAATGCCTGTAAAACAAACATGTATAACTGTGGTCACCATTTGATCATCTGAATCCCCAAACCACAATAGTGCCAAGTAAATATAACAATAGCTTATTGAACAACTGAAAATTTGGACCTGCTGGTTATGCTAAGACAAGTCCTCACAAAAGTCAGCAAAGTTTGGTGGAGTCCATAAATATCTGAGCCAAATGTCATCTAGTCTCATCCATTCAGTAACTGTTGAGATAATCCATTCTGGTGGAAAAAGGTGGATGTGGATGTTCACTCCCTCTCCGTACTTGAGGACAGTAAGTAAAAAAAAAAACTATTAAGAGCTTGTTAATGTCTCATAATCCTCTGATTACTGCTACCGTCAACTCAATGCTCCCAGGCAGAGCAGATATGGGAAATAAATGTCTTGGAAAAATAATTATGTGACCATAACAATCCCCTCAATTAATGAGGCAGCACTAACAAAAGGAAACATATCCTGTTAATACCAATGGACAGAATGTGATGAGCAAGCGTGACACTGGAGTAGCACACTCATGTTTGGGGCATGGATGTGGTTTCACAGCAAATACATCTCCGCCTTCCAAATATGAAAAAAATGACCACATTAATGACAGGCTGGGTTTGGGGATGGCACTTCCTCAAACCCCCAAATCCTGTATTCATTGGTAACCATGGTAGAAAAGCTCCATGTGTTCATTTTGGGTCAAATACTTTCTTTCATCGTCATTAGCATTCTTGCTGTGATGATGAACCAAAGCTAGCGTTTGACCATAATGAGCTCCTGAACATGATTATTTGAACAGCTTCTGGTGAAATTCAGGAGGTCCTAAGGCAGGCATCCAAGTCAAAGGCAACAATGGTCCCTTTTCATCAAGGTAGATGTATCCTGAGCTGAACTTAAGCTGCTGTGTCTCCACTGGCCAAGGGATAGCAATATCCGAAGTAATAATCGTGATATTAATAGCTATGAAAATATGAGCACTGCTGGAGCCCCTGTGGTAAAATGACTTCCAGAGTCTGTGAGACTTTTAAAGTTGGCTTCAGGAGCAATAACACTGAAGCTTGATCCCATATGATGTCCTCTTTGATGTGCAGTGATGGACTGTTACAACAACATTTCCTCTTGTCTGCAGTTGCTGCTGTAAAATGTCAAATCACAGCTGGTGCTAAGTTTTTAGTGATTGTGCCCTGATTGCACAATGTGGCTACAGTGAATCTACAGCTGCCCAAGAAGAACTTTCCCAACTAAAGCTCACAATCAAACATTCCCACCACAAAGTCCGGTTCAGCTTGGGAACTTTGTTGTCAATACAGTCCATTAAGTTAATACAGAAGAATTGTGTTAATTGGGAGCTAGCTTCCCAGGTGAACAAATACGAATAAAAAGGAAAAACACAAAAAATGTAACCATTACTTTTCATTTCTCCAAAGGACAAACATTGGGTACTTTTTATATATTTTATAACAGATTATGTAGGAATACTTGCAGGATTTCACTTTTTTTTCTTTTTCCTCCACATTGCAAAGCTATAACATCATGACAATGTGATTGTTCAGTTGCAATGTTGATCTTAGATCAACTTTATTATGATGATGTAGGAACAACACCAACATGGGGATATCAGACACATGCCACCCATCCATCCATTTCCTTCCTTTTATCCACTTCAGGATGGCAGGTGTTGCTGGAGCCTAACCTAGCTGCTATGGGATAAAAGGCTATGGCTATTTTAAAATCACCTATTAATATAACCCATGCATTTCTATGGACTGTGGGGGGAAGCTGGAGAGAAACCTCGCAGACACAGGAAGTATAAAACAAACTCCACAGAGACGAGCCAGGCAGTAGATTCGAACCCAGGACCTTCTTGCTGTGATTGCTGATTGAGATGGTAAATGTGCAGTCAAAGTGTTACAATGTTGTTATTAATGAAGTGCCTAGTAGTGCAAGCCTTTGATTCCCACTGAAATCATGGACATCATGTAATGTCAAGTACTGGAACAAGGTAGAAAGTCTTACAATCATGAGCCTAACCTCAAAGTACTTAAGCTAAAGATCTGTCCTCGTTTAATTGTGAGATTTTGGCCTAAAGGTCCATGCAGGAGGTTGATCCTGCTCTGTTTTTGCTATAAAGTGGTGTACGGTATCTTTCCTTTGGGGCACCAAAGCTGTTTTTTGCCAGCTGCTTTGCCTGTTATTTTCACTTGGACTGAAATGTTGTTTAATTTTGTCGCAGACTTAGAGAATTTTCCGAAGCCTTTCCAGGAATGTGAGTATTTTAGGATACAACCTGCCTTTTAATGCCCGAATTAGTTGAGCTCAGTAAATCTGAGTAACAGTAAAACTGTAGGTATTTGCCACTAATGCTGAGGGTTTTTTTAATTCAGTACTTTAGGTTTGATTTATTTGTGGAGTTTAAATAAAACTGTCTCGTGTAAACTCCAGTGTTATCATGGCAGTGTATGTATTGTGAAATTTTGCTTCTGACTGGTGCTGTTCAGGTTTTTTGCAGGTTTAATGCTGTACATAGTGACTCTGCTCTGCATGTGAAAATTAAAGATTGAGCTAATGGCAGTCTGAGGTTAAATTATGTAGAAATGATGTGCCATTAAATCTAACACAATCATGACAGTTAAAGATACTGAAAACCTAAAACACCCCAATGCTTGACTCTAAGAGATCATTAATAAAAAATGTTGTCGAGCTGACACATTTTTTTGTTGTTTGTTTTCATTTGAATCAGGGAGGGGGGTGATTTTCTTTTACATCATTATCTCAGATACCAGATATTTTACATTCGGCAGAGGGTGTTTTATAATAACAGAGGATTGAATACAGTGGTCCCTCATTTATCGACAGGTGAAATCCGTGAAGTAGTTAACTTATTATAGATGTTTTCAGGCTGTAAAACCCCTCACTACACACTTTATACACTTTGCTCAGACCGACTCTCAAAGTTCAAACCTTCGTAGAAAAATAAGTCCAGAAATATAGAATGAAACCAAAGACACCCGCAGTTGCCTTTGATGGTGCAAAACGTTTTGTTGACATTGTTGTTTGTTGGGGAGAAAACTTACAAACATACAGTACAGCACGTTACAGTCACACTGCTAGCGATCAAAGATTTATGTAAATTTGACAAGCTGACAAGCTGAACGCATTCTGTACTGTACAGGACACGAGATTGGCTGTAGACCATTGTCAATCAATCAGGACGCAGAACACAATGCGCTGTACAAAAAAAAGGATGCAAAATTGCACCCAAAAAAATCCTCAAAACAGCGAGGCTGCGAAAGGTGAACCGCGTTAAAGCGAGGGACCACTGTATTTATGTCACAGTGGAGTTAATATTGTAACAGGTACACAGAAAGCATCCTTGTCATTCCTTTTTTAATCTTTTTCGCTCGCAATGACCAAGGCCTTCTTGTATTTTTCCTTTTCTTCAGGAATATTTCTTTAGTTGTCTCTTGCATTTCAGTCTTGTATCTGACAATTTCTTGTGTTTTGTTTGTTAGACCACTTCACACTGCCCTATGAATCATTCGAACCTAAAAAAGGCACCTAACTCAAGGGATGAGCCAGTGTTCATCTACATATAACAGACAACTTAGCAGATAAACCCATTTTGTTGCTAGCAGACTATTGCAAAAGCACATCTTCTCTTGCCATTTTATTAAAGATACAAAAAATGCCAAAGATACCAGAAAGGTGAACTATTAGCTAAAAGACATGGTGTGCAGTGTGTGGGAAATGGGATGTGGCTCAAAACTTTTGCACAGTAGTATATATTATCGTAGCTTTAAACAGCAAGCCTTGCTGGATAAAACTTACCAAATGTTAAGTTAAATTGAAAACAAAGCCAGTCAAACAAACTTTGGTTCAGAAATAATGTAAAAACTAACAATGAAAAAGAAATGGTCCAAAATGGAAATCTCGTGCCAGTTTCCTGGCTGGAAATCAGCGGGAATATGCCTCCACGACACCTCCACCCTCCGTTTGTGGATTGTTTCGCTCTTTCTTATAGCTCTGCTATATGAGGGGGGGGGGGGGGGGGGGGGGGTCAGCAAATGGGTCACATATAAAGGTAGGAACAAGAAACTGATATTGTTGTTTACCTTGGAGGACTTGTTGGAAACTCCTTTGATTTATAGTCCTCCTTGAGATCTTTACGCCCTCCAAACTCACCAGATGACTTATATTCTCCATCAAATGAAGTCGTCTAAAACTTTTTAGTGACTTTTATTAGACCTCACTGACCCCACACAGGAAACCCTACTGTGAAGTCAAGTACAGGAGCGACTCCTCACAAACATTCGTCATGTGAAAAGAATCTTTGGCACTCAGCACTGTTCTTTGAGGACATCTAAATTCTGTTTAGTAATGTGACAGCTCTCAAATAAGTCAGTTATTCCTCTCGGACGTCCCAGTGAAACCATTACTGTAGCAGTGATTAGAACTTAGCGTTAACACATTAAGACGTTCAGACTTCAGCAAGTCTCCAAATCCAAAGACACTTAGCAGGAGTATTAAATATTTGCGCGGTCACCTTTATTGTCCAAACTTCTGTCTTTTTTGTTTTACCCAAGCTGTCATGAGTTTCTCAGGAGAAACAAGTAGCCCTGTTATTTCAGCCTGAGGTTCACTTTAAAAAAATGTATTCAGCTCTGTGGATACAGCCTTTTCTGGCTTCCTTCTTGGAAAACATTATTTAAGTTTCTTTAGCCTAATTTTCTCGTTTTGTTACCTTGGCGGTGCAAGCTGTTCTCAACATTTTCACCACACTGTCCACTTTACCGAACACAAAGCAAAGTTAAAAACCAGCCCAAAGAGACTTTAAAGTGGTTGCCACAATGATTCTACTATAGACACATGTACCTGTAGACATGGAAGCTACAATCGGAAACATCTTTACCGCCTTTATTACCTGTTGCTCTGGCTGCTGGGCTGGGAATGCCATACACGTACCTTTAAGATCACCCTGGCTTCTTTGCTGATTTTGTCTGTGTAGGTACTTGCAATAATAATGGATTGCATTTATATAGTGCTTTTCAGGGCCCTTAAAGCGCTTAACAATTCCACTATTCATTCACCCTCACATTCACACACTGGTGGAGGCAAACTACAGTTGTAGCCACAGCTGCCCTGGGGCAGACTGACAGAAGCGAAGCTGCCATATCGCGCCATCGGCCCCTCTGGCCTTCACCAGTAGGCGAAGTGTCTTGCCCAAGGACACAACGACCGAGACTGTCCGAGCCGGGGCTCGAACCGGCAACCTTCTGGTTACAAGTGAACTGCCAACTCTTTGAGCCACGACCGCCCAAGTAGCTGATATTGTGCTAGCTGCATAATCAGAGGCATAGCTTGCAAGGCAGATTACTCTTTGGAGCATTTGCTCAGCAAGGGTTCCCCGAGAAGTGACAAACTCTAGACTCCAGCAGCTTTCAGTCACAATAAGAGAAACTAGCCCACCCAAGGGTCTAACCTTAGTCCACTCTCTCCAGTTGCTGCTACTCTAGCCTTCACTATGTGAGAGAGAGTCTTGAATAATCTAACTTTTAAGTAAAGTGCACATTTTTTTTAAATGTTTGTCAGTTGTTTATATCATACTGTAGTGGTGATGAATTGGAGGGGTCCCCTAGTGCCCCAACAAACTAAATTAACGTCACTGAGTGTAATGCAGTTGTTTCTGCCCTGGCTGCAGTTTGCACTTTACCACCATGGTCTTTTCCTGCAATAAGAATAATGTTCACGTCTCCACTCTTCAAAAGTTGTCTTACATGTTATAAAGCATAAGCAAGGGTTTTGTTTCCTTTGCTGTTGCATCGGTAGTTTTGATTGTCACACAGTGAGCCGCTGCAGCACGTAGAAAAAGCGATGCTAAAAACTACGATAACGTCTGAATATGAATGGCTTCTAGCCTTGCTGTTGAATTTGATGCTATGTCCTGCAGCAACTTGAGTGTTTTGATCAGATTCTTAAATGCAAATAAGATCATTTCCTCCTATCGTTACTCAACCTGCACCTCTGACGTCTCTGTTGTAAAGATATTGCTTATAAGCAGTGACTGGTTGTACTGACCAGCTTCTAGGTGTGACTGCGTGGAACTGTTAATGATTATGAGACGGGGCAGTGCTGGATTAGATTACACATAGTGACTTCCATGGAAAAAAGAATGATTAAGCATTTTAGGTCAGCCCATGTGTTTTTTTTGTTCCTCTTTGATGTTAACAGTCACCATCATATTCCCTCAGAAAGTTGCT
Organism: Pundamilia nyererei; assembly: GCF_000239375.1. Lineage (NCBI taxonomy): Eukaryota > Metazoa > Chordata > Actinopteri > Cichliformes > Cichlidae > Pundamilia > Pundamilia nyererei. The sequence goes on along the minus strand of NW_005187538.1, from coordinate 1,120,479 downwards.
TACTGGGCAAAAATAAGAAAGTTTGATGCTGTTACTGTTAAACATTTAAGTGACTAACTTTTGGATTCTGTTTTTTGTTTTTCAGGTTATTAGTGGGTGCCCCGTATGAAATGAACGGTGCTTACCAGACGGGGGATGTTTATAAATGCTCACTGAGCAAACGAACCAACGGCAACGGTTGCGCCAAGCTCAATTTAGGTGCAGTATTAAAGACACGTCTCCATTTTTACAAGAGCATCACGAAAAGAGTCCAAACATTGACAGGGACCATCATAAATGCAAAATGAATGCATGCTTTGTAAAGTTGTTTACCACGGTTCCTGCTTGCTTTTCACCTTATGTGTCAGTAAACATCATGATGACATGTGTCAGACAGAAATGTGGGTACCATAACATGCATTCCACATTTTATTATTTTTTTAAACAGTTTATGTGCATTTCCACTTGTGTGATTTGCCTCAAATGTTACCACATGCCTCTTCATACGGGTTGCACATGTTGTGCTTGTTAGGTACTCACAAGAAGTTTCATGAAGTAAACATTTAGATCTGAGGATGTAGATGTTGCTGACACAAACCAAAGTTCCAGATTGTGGATAGCGTATTTCTTTATGTGTGTTTGAAACAGTCCATCATAGATCTCAGTGAAATTTATTTTCCCTCAAGGAAGGATATCTCTGACAAACGTATCAGAGCGAAAGGACAAGATGAGACTGGGAATGACGCTTACATCTAACCCTAAAGACAACAGCTTTGTGGTGAGAGCCCCTTTAAAAATTAGTTATGTTTTATGAAATATAACAAACAGTAATGGCCTGCTGCTGCAGAACGTTTGAGCGTGTAAGAACACATAAGATTGCAGTTGTCCGAATAAGGGGGAAAAGAAAAACTTCCCACAAGATTGTCTTTTGATTACATGGTTTTAATGCTGCTGTTCTTGGCATGAACCTTGCTTTTTGTATTATGCTGAGGTCAATAATCTTGCTTGTATCAATGCTTTCTTTCAGGCCTGTGGACCATTATGGTCGTATGAGTGTGGAAGCTCGTACTACAGCACTGGCATATGCTCCAGAGTCAATGCAAGCTTCAAGTTCTCCAGAACAATCGCCCCTGCCTTTCAGAGTACGTTTTTAAATGATGAGATTCATTGATGGTTTTAAGTCTCTGCAAAGGATTAGATCCTTATCTGGGAGCTTGTACCTTATCCTTCCAGGGTGCGAAACCTACATGGACATAGTGATTGTTCTCGATGGCTCAAACTCCATCTATCCCTGGTATGAAGTGCAGGCTTTTCTCATCAACATTCTTCAGAAGTTCTACATTGGGCCCGGTCAAATACAGGTTTGTACAAAAACAAACCAAAAAAAATACTAAGAGAAGGTATGTTAAACAGATCTACATTTTGCTCTTCGTTCATAGTCTTTAATGTATTTTATGTTGTTCCGTGTTTTTGTGTCCTCAGAATTATGTTTCATTAATATGAAGACGATGTTTTTGTTGCTATAGATCACTGTCATTGCATTTCTTTGTATAGGTTGGAGTTGTGCAGTATGGTGAGAAGGTTGTCCATGAATTCAAACTCAGTGACTACAAATCAGTAGAGGAAGTAGTGAAAAGGGCACGCAGTATCGACCAGCGGGGTGGTGAGGAGACCAACACAGCTCTTGGCATCAACACAGCACGGTACAGTAACTCCGTTAGTCCAAACGAACACTTCAGTAATCCTCCGTTCTGTACTGCATTTTACTAAACATAGTAAACATGTTTACAGTTCCCAAGCTTTCAAACACGGAGGACGACGTGGAGCCAAGAAGGTGATGATTGTGATAACTGACGGAGAGTCACATGACAGTGCTGATCTCCAGCAAGCCATTGAGGACAGTGAGAAGGACGGGATCACCCGTTATGCCATCGCTGTGAGTCTGCTAGATCAGTTATTGAACTGGATTACATGGCTTACAGTTGAGGTTGAACTTGGTTTTCTGAAGGGCAGTAAATTCCCTGTGGAGCAATGAAACACCATAAACATTAATGAGGTGACTTCATGGGGTTCAATTATAGCAGCTCTCTCAAAAGTTACAAATGGAGCCAAAACACTCAGAGTCCTCCAAGAGCTCCAAACACACACGAAGGCGTGAATGATCTCTTCAAAGCCGCAGTGGTTTTTAGTTTTTGCCATTACTCCTGTGGAGATAGGGCACACATATTTCCATTCAGTGTCTAAACCCTTTGAGTCATTTGGCTGAAAGTCAACTGGAGTTGGTTATCAGAAACCTGTTCAATGAGTGCGAATATCAGCTCGGTTCAGGGCAATTAAAGGATGGGAGATTTGTTATGCTGGTCCTGGCTTCATGCATTTAGTGACAGACTGTTTAATCTGATCCTTTTAGGTTCTTGGCTACTACAACCGCAGAGGAATCAACCCTGAGGCCTTCCTCAATGAAATCAAGTACATTGCCAGCGATCCAGATGACAAACACTTCTTTAATGTGACAGACGAGTCAGCGCTGAAGGATATTGTGGACGCACTCGGAGAGCGAATCTTCAGTTTGGAAGGTTTTACAAGACTTTTAGTTTACCAAAATTTCATGGTTAAAGTGAGGCTTTTAGGGATGCACTCACAACACTGTGGGTACGATTAAGTTTACGTGGCAAAATTATAACAATAATAATAAACAATAAATGATTAATATAAACTAATAAATAACAAACAATAATCTTGTCTATAGCAAATACAAAGAGAGAGTTTAATAAATGTATTGGTCTCTGGGCAGAAATGTCCTTTTGTTAAAAAGAAACTACACGAATAGCAATATGCACAAAAACGTTGTTCCTCTGTTGTGTAACTTTAAATTAAATACATATTGTTAAAAAGCGCTTTTTGATAACATCATCTTTCCCCTTTTAACGGGCATCATCTTGTAAGCATCTCATATTAAAGTCTTAAATTAAACTGAAAGCAATAATTTGTTACACTCCTAGTGGTCATGCTACAAAAGTATCCAGTTCCTTCACCTTTCCGAAAACGTCTGTGCCGCTGCAGTGGTTCAAAACTCTAAAAACTGACTTGTTTACACAGGAACCAGTAAGAATGGGACGGCGTTTGGCCTGCAGATGTCTCAGGCTGGATTTTCCGCTCACAGCCTTGAGGTAAGTCTAACTTCTGCTACCTCCTAGTCTCGCACCATCTGTCACTGCGTAGGACAACACACATCGTCTCAAATTCAGGTCCATCATAACTCCTTCCCAAAACCTGTCATTTATTACTTTCCAGTCCCTCCTGAGGTGCTGAGGTGATGTGTGGCCCTGGAGGTTTAGGTCACCCTGATTTAGAAGCCACTGACAAGAGAAACAGGCCCGTTTTCCACTTCAGCTATGCAGTGAAGACAGCCCTCGCTCCCTAAGGAAGCATATTATTGAAACGCTGAGACAAAAGTGAGACAGTTGTGGTGTAGACTGGCTCAGGTTTTTTCGCTTTTACTCACTATAGACATTGATTGTATCTTAGAGCAGATAGACGCAGGTGTGCTGGATTTACACACAGCTGGAGGAGGACGATAAGTCAGTCTCCTCCAGCTGCTGTTCATACAGTACCAATTCATCGATTTTCATTCCTTGCTTTCTGGCTCATTAGAGACATTGGCTGATGCAACTGCTTAGATTTTTTTTCCAGTTCGCCTTAACAGCAGGATTATCAAGGGAGAAATAAATATGTCACACACATATATATGTTGAAAAATAAATATATGCAGCCTTTGCAGCTGGGTGGCAGGGGTAGCTGGAAATTTCGTCCACAAGGCTGGATTCCAAAGATGCTTGACATCGCCATTCAGAGTGCTGAGAGCAGGATAACATTGGAAAGAATGTCCGTGCTTTAAAGGAGAAAAACTGCTTTAAGGTCCCCGATGGTTTTGCTGAACTAGTGCCAGCTAGGAAGGGCTCTTATGTCACATATTTTTTAGCCGTCCCATGCAACTTCTTATAGAGCAGTTTCTCAGTGTGCCTTTTTTCTGTTCTGAGCAGCGCTCGAGCTCAGTGGTTAGCACTGTTGCCTAACAGCAAGAGGCTCCTGAGTTCAAACCCACACAGGGTGCTTCTGTGTGGTTTGAATACTCTCCCTATGCTAGCAAAGGATTTCTAAAGGAGCTCCGGTTTCGCCTCTCTAAAAAAGACGGGTCTAGGTTTGTGCTGACGGATACTTAAACTGATGAGTTTTACTTGCTGGTTAAATAAAAGTTAATATTAAAACAGAAAAAATCATATCTGCACAAAAACTGTTTCTGGTGTTTAATACTTTTCAGAATATCCATTACTTGTTTTTTAGCTGGGATAAAATGTACATTCCCAGTACAAAGCTGTGTGTTTGTGCAGCTCTGACTATCTTGAGTACAAGAGTACAGGGTTGCAATCTCAAAATAAAAGCAAGGCATACTTTAAGTCCAAAAATGAATCTGCAGTAGAAATAGGTCACTGGATTATGAGGTTGAATTGTTTTGGACTTTCATTTATATGCCATGGAGACCGTTTTGACCAAAACACATAACCACACTGGCATAACGTTGCTGTTACAGAGTGACGTAGTGCAAGCGCGGTAAGCACACAATTCCGTTTTTTAGGAAGGAATAGAAAACCTTCCAACTCATGCTCAAATACTGGAAAGTGTGCTGTCGGCATATTCTGTACAGCGAGAGAAAAAAAATGGGCCCACTGAACCGAGGAACCCTATAATTTCAGTGTCGCTGATACAAAGTATGGTGAACTACGGAATACAGAAAATCGCCCCTCAGTCCCTCCTCATGGCTACAGCTGATTTCTACTTACAGCTTTGTTTCCTTCATTGAATGTTAACTTACAAATACCATATTTAGCAGAGATCTGATTGGTTTCTTTGCGTGCTTTCATTTATTTTATATTAGTACTTAGCTCTGAAGTTCAGGGATAACAGGAAATATGAGGTTAGGATAAACTTGTGTTCCCTGAAAGGCTTGTTATAGTTGCTCAGCGGGCAAAAGAATCCACAGGGGCAATACCAGAGAGCCCAAAAAATGAAAAAGAATTAACAGGGGCTCTGGAAAAACTTGTGTACATTTAATATAAGAAAGAAAATCCATTTTTATTTTGAACGTTTAATAAAAATGTTTACCGACAAAGAGGGTCGAGCTGATAAAGATTAGTGTCTAAATTGTCTGAAGCTGTTGCTTAAATAGAGACATTCTGTTAGGTTTCACATCACAAGGGGAGAAAAATGCAGACTCACAGCAGGAAGAGTAAAAGCAGAGTTCACAAATCCCAACAAACAGCAATCAAAAATGAAGCAGGCTAAATGAGGAGTACCTGACTGTTGACATGCAGGTGATATGATAAAGAATAAAGGGAGGACAGGACATCAAATACACTGAAAATTGACCGGGTATGGCAAACAGGTGAGGAATGAGACACAAGTGAAACCATTCAGTGAAGTCGGGGGGAGGACAGACAGGAACAACAACAGAAACCTGACCTTCAAAGTAAAAGGATAAAAAATTATCCATGGGACAGACACAGACCTTAACAATAAGTCAGAGAAAAAAGACACACAGAGCAAGACACAAACAGAAACACTAGAGGAACTACTGCTTAATGATTTTAAGAATTTACACAAGCCAAAACCAAGAATCATTACTAGAAGATAGAAAATATGGGAACCAAAAGTTCAGTGTCTGATAGCGCACCAGGAATAAAAACAAGAATCACAAACTCGACTCGGAAACAATGAAACGAACCTAAGAGCGTAAGAATAACCATGAAAAGTCAAACCGCTTAATAGCAGTAAAGTCCAAAAACAAACACCACAAATCCCACAGACCATAATACCTTCAGTATGGTAACTCATTTGGTAAATGTGCAAGAGCTTGTGAGGTTGAAAGTTTTCCACTGTTATCCTGATATCTGCATGAATGTTATCCCATGACCTGCTGGAGGGAGCCAGAGGTACTGTATATCCTAATTAGAGTTTCCTGGTATTGTTTTAAGTAGTACAAAAAGTTCAGAACTCCCCTCAGAGTTATCACCAGATTAAATTTCACCATAAGTGAGTCGAACGGTCATTAATCTAGCTAAGGTGAGCCAAACACTCAGACTCTGCCACATAATGCTGATTGGAAACCTTTATGTTCCATGACTGTGTCCTCACAATCATCGTCACACATCTATATGCAACATGTGCAGCACAAGAAGGATTTTCTCTGTTGCTCTGCTGTGTGAATGAAGTACATGCATGCACATCCATTTATTAACTACTTAACGTCACATACAGGATGGGACTCTGGTGGGTGCTGTTGGGGCTTATGATTGGAACGGAGCTGTATTGAAGGAAACACGACAGGGAAAGGTGGTCCCTCCTAAGTTGTCCTACGCTCAGGAGTTTCCCGAAGAGCTCAAAAACCACGGTGCCTACTTGGGTAAGTACTGCAACAGCCTAAGGGAGTTTTAAAAAGTGGAAAAATCTGGACACGTTTGATTGAAACGAAATGATTGAAAAGATAAAAGAAATCCAGGAAAGAAAAATGTTATTTTTAGATCAAAGAACCTTTGAGCAATTTTCTCTTATCGGTGTTTAGTTTCTGCTCCAACCTTTTTTTGTTTTTGCTGGTGCTGAGATGTATGACTGCTGTGGAATAGTACCAGTTGTTTTAGCTGCAAACCATCTCTATTAAGTGTACCCATTTCTCCAGTGCTTTCCACCATATCCAGCTCCATCTCCACTCCATGACCACAGGCCTCTGCTTTTGCCATCAGTGGTTTTGTCTCTGAGCTTATCCAGCAGGCCGCCAATAGAAGGCATTCTAGTCTGAATCGTAATATGAGGTGGAAGGAGAATTCTGGACAGACAGGGAGAAAGTTAAAGCTGGGGGAAAGAGAGGTATGAAGATGGGAGATGAAGGTGGAAAAGTATACAGCGAGCAATTGGAATTTTTAGTGGGGAAAGACAAAATGAAATAGAAGATGAAATCGGAGAAACCTGAGAAACCAGAAAACCAGCTTTTACTGAATCCAGCTTACTGAGATTTAAGTCCTCAAATCGTCATTTTCCCTGACTCATGCAAATCACTGCTGTAAGATTTAACATAAAGTTTTCCACTGTTCCTTATACTTTAAATTTACATAAAGATCACTTAAAAAAAGACTTTTAAAGAGCCATACAGAACGGATAGTTACAAAAAGATACGTATAAGCTGCATACTCTGGTAGCTTTTAGTCTGTGAGTGGTGTTTGCATTTTTATACGTCATGTTTTTTTCTTTTACATAAACAGGGTACACTGTGACGTCTGTGGTGTCAGCCAGAAATGGTCGTCTGCTCGTAGCGGGTGCTCCGCGATTTAACCACACCGGCAAAGTGATCATTTTCACACTCAAGAACTCAGGCAACCTCACCATCCTCCACTCCCTCAAAGGCCAGCAGGTACAGAAGCATCCACAGCCAAAATCCGACTGATTCATACTTAAGCAGCTGTATGCCAGTTGATGCAATGATGCAATCCTAATATTGGTCTTGGAAGTATAACAGTCATTGAGGCTATAGCAACCACAGTTTGCCTTACATATGCAGACTAACTGGTTAAGGTTTTAGAACAGGACGTCATCCTTTGATGCCACCCATTCCTAAATGATACCCACTCAAACATCAAACTCATAGATAAAAGACAAAAGTGGGTGTATATTAATAAGCTCTAGCGGTGGTGTATGTGTATAGCACTGTATAAAAATCAGGATCACATCTGGCAGTGCAGGACTCTATCTCAGATCAAAGGGATGGACTGTTTTGTCTCTGTTAAAGACATTTTGTTACCCAGTATATCCTGCAAATTTAGCTTTCAAAACCATTGGAATAACTCCAAATCAATAATCTATAAAATCTGATCAAATGAATGGGAAAATGATCATGACATGCAGTACCCTTTCAGAAAAGGCTGTATATAATCTCCATTACTGTTTCATTGTTTTTTACGATTTTGTGCTTCACTTGGTGTCATTGTTGTTATATCATTTTTAACTTTACGACTTCGACTGGATTACAGATCATGTGTTATGAATTTAATCCGTCTGAGTCACAGTACGTTTTAAGACGGTCATCATTTCAAGGGGATGTGGCTCCGTGTGTTAATGACCACTACACTCAGAACTGGCAGCGGTTCACAGACTGCAAGCCTGAAGTGATCTTGCAGCAGCTTACATTGTACCTTGTCAGCAGCAGCTCATCCAAAATAGCAGATGTTTCTTTTTAGAAAATGTTCTTGAGCTGAGAAGTCTTGAGCAAAAAATAAAAATTTACAAGGCAGATGTTTCTAATGATGTTTTATCTACTTCGGTGACTGATCTACGCTCCCTCTGGAAAGCTCCCACAGTCTGAGCTTCTACAAAAGTGTCAGGACTTTTGACCACTAGCAAGCTGCCATTTGCTGACAATATTGAAGTTCAAAAGCCACTCGAGCTCATGAGCAACTCTTCAAACCCAAACATCATGTGGTGCAAAAACCACAACTTAAGAGTATTTTATTTTGTATATTGTGTCATTTGTGATTGGATTTAATTAACAAACTAAATGCAGGCAATGTCATCATCTGGTTGAATGCTTTTAAACTGATAAATCATACAGATCTTCACACTGCACGCACTAATGTTTCTTTCAGATTGGCTCCTATTATGGCAGTGAGATTGCACCTGTGGATATCGACGGAGACGGCATAACTGATAACCTTCTGGTGTCAGCACCGATGTTCTTCAGCGCAGGCTTGGAGAAAGGAAAGGTCTACATCTACAGAGTCACAGAGCTGGTAGGTATATAAATGCACGCGAGCGTTAGCCAACGACTGCACAGAACTGAGTCGACACATGTTCAATCCCCAGATTTCCCAGTTACACTCTGCTGGTTTCCAGCACCACTGTCAACATTTGACACATGATCTTGTCCAGATTAAACGCGCAGATCAAATGACAGCCTGCCATGCCAGTGTGCCGACTTTATTTGATGTGCAGCATGAACTCAGGAGGAAAGTATTCTCTCTCCTCTGAACCCATTTCCAGCAAACCATTTGGAGGCGAGAACTTTTCTTTAATAGAAGGAAATTTCCCGGTGTTCCAGGTCTGTCATGCTCATTGGAATAATGAATGTCTTCAGCTGTCTCAAATCCATTGAACAGGCATAAGAAGGGGTATTTAAATATCCAGTGTACCCCCAAACCACATCACAGGTGGCAGCTTAAAAACTAAACAAACAGAAATCACATGTTAAAAAAAAAAAAAAAAAGTCTCTCTTCACCAGGATAGAAATGCCATGTTCTGGATAATTAATAATGTGGTTGATTCAGGTGTCGCTCCAGGATGCTGCCCAGTCATATCGTCCTGGAAAATTTCTTAAGTTGGAATTCCTTGGTTTATAAAAAAAAAATAATAATAAATATGCAGCTGGGCTCATATAGCTGATATTTATAGTCAAAAACGCAATTCTGCACTAATGCATTTTTAATTGCCCAGAGACCAATCCTCAGCAACCAGGAATGTATTATTTTAGAAAGGTTAATGCTGGCCACTTAATAGACACCAAAATTATTTTTTTAAAGGATGACCAGCAAATTCTTTTATTCTCTAACTTTGCTTCATATAGAAGCTCCAATGTAGTGGCTCACACATGAAAGATACACGGTTAGCGACTGAGAGGAGACACAAATCAGTGGTAAGAAGGAAATGTTTCATTAAGAATGACATCTGGTGTGAAAATCTGCCAAATAAAGTACGTAAATTATTTGCATGTGAGTACAGGAGAAGCTGAAAGAAGCTTTAATTACTTGATAATTAATATTTTGATTTAGAGCACCACAGTTGTTTTGGAGGAAGGTTCAGAGGAGGTTGGAGATTGTTACCATCATGGCTCATCCAGTCAGGATGAGAATGAACAGTCATCAATCACTTACAGGTTTCTCGTTTTATTTGAATAACGCGTATAAAGGAAAGACACACATGGACTGCGATCTCTGAAAGGAAATAAAGTGTGATTTAAGTAACTCAAAATAATGCATGAACTCAGGAGACTCAAACAGAAACTCACCTCAGCCGTGGGTGGGAAGAAAGAGTCCGCTGAAGGTGCGTGCCGTCCTTATATAACGGGTGACAGGTGAGTGCAATTAAGGGCAAGCAGCACACCCAATCAAAGGTGAGGAAAAGAGACAAGGTGCATCTGGTGAAGTGAGTGTGCTGAAAGGTGAGCCTTTACAACAACAGTGTTCAGGTTTCTTTTGTTTTTATGGTACGCCTTCTTGTAAATGAAGTGTGCAGAATTAAAGCGCTCAATCTTCTTCAGCTCTGTGGAGTCTCTTTTCACTTTGACGTCACTCTCTGTGCTCTTTTAGTGTCACGGATTGCGGGGCAAGCCGTGTGGTGTTTGTGGAGGAAGGACCCAAAATGCAGGCAAAGGCTGTGATGCGAGTGAGCGTTTATTGACAATGGTGGCAAAGTGGCAAAAACAGGAAATAATGAACGAGGAGATACCCAAAAACCTAAACTGGGAGAACTAATGAACAAACCCAAAACGGGATGATGGGCAGAGAGATGCCAAACACCAAGAAATGCTGACGGACCGACAACGCGCACAGGCAAACACACAATACACTCGCGGATCTTAACTGACATAAGCAGACAAGAGACACAGACCTTCAAAGTAAAACCGGAAACACTGACAGAATACATAATCAGAATAAGCTAGAACCAAGATGATGATGATAATAATAATAATAATAATAATAATAATAATAATAAAAACCACTGAGTCCACAGAGTCAGGACCATGACATTTAGTATAATTTCTAACCACTATCGTTACCACTTCTATCCCCTATCTGGTAATTTGGAGGCTACAGTAGGCTTAATACAAAAGTGATGTATCGGTTGGATGTGTATTGTAGTAGCTGTTCTGATGTTAGACATATATCCTCCATACAATAATAATTAATAAAGGCAAGACTGAAACTAATAGAAGCTAAACTTAAACTAAACGGACTCTGGAAACAAACTGAAATTTATTTCAAATCACAAAATGAAAACAAAATAAAAACACAAACGAATGCGAAATTTCAAAATTTCTCCTTTGTTATATATTTATTTTTATTTTGTGTGTAATTTTTGGCAATGATTTTGTCTCATGCAGTTCTCTCCCTGTATTTTAAAACACTATCCCGAGTATCATCTAAACGAATAGACTAGTATGACTTCACTTATAAGAAATGTTTGCCTGATGCAGGTGGGATGATGAAAATGATGTAAAGTGCACCATATTACAGAAATAAATAGTAAAGAAAACTCTGTCCAAATCTAACCAAAGTTACCTAAAATCTGGCAGCCGATGAAAAATGGTTGCTTTTTTTTTTTTAACTTGCTCCTAAGCCAGTACAGACTGGTTATGACCCTTCACGGCCTTCTGGTTGAGCCATGTGTTTCACATTTAAACACTGCTGACTGTATTTTTCCCTGTTTCTCTATCAATCTCCTTCTGTGTCACACATGCTCACATCAGGTAGCCGAGAAGTTAAAACTACCATCCTAAATCAACTCCTTTCACGTTTATTCAACTGAAAAAACAAGTGATATCATGTTTTGTCTGCCAGCCCTGTATTATGTTATGATCAGGGATGCCAACTGGAGCAATGATATGCATGACTACTGATCGACTCCATTATTTGGCTCCATTCTGTCAGATTGCCTCTTTGAAAAATGTTCCAGTCGGGTGGTTGCTTTCATAGATGTGGCTATCGTCTATCTGACTCAACACTTACTAAGAATAGAGCGTCAGAATAAATATACTAAAGTTATATGACAGTCTTTAGTTCTTTTACTGCCCGAAGGTGAAATTCCTCCATGTTTTCTCTCTTTTGCCAGATGTTTAAGATATTTCAGTTCAAACAGGAAGAATTAAAGGCTTATGCAGAAAACACTGAAGCGTTGCCAAGCCTTATCTTCTGTTTGATTAGAAGAAAATATTGTTTCTTTTTCTGTTTAAAGCACGACATGATTGGTTAACTAAAGATGTTTTGGTGTAATTGAAACAACAAACGCAGCTGGACCGAGGGCAGAGAACAAAAAAACTTCCTTGCTCTTATTATGAGATGCCTAAATAAATGAACTGCGGATGATTTAACGAGCAGATCTGTCCTTTTAATGGAGAAATGTGCTGAGCCTGAAGGCATTTATTATTCTGTTAAATGGAACATATGGTACACTGGGACTTTTTGCATGCTATTTGTAAAAATGGCTTTTTGACACAGTAAGCTCTCCATTTACAAAAAGACTGGAACACTTTGCATACTTAGATAATAATTTATATCTACGTATGCTATGTATGAATATAAATAACAATGATTTTGCTCCAATGATTTCAGAAATTTAGTTTTAATAACAGTCAAAGGCATTTAGGAACCATGAGAGCCAAATTGCACCAAATGTTTTCTGTTGCCGACAGGTCTGGACAGCAGGAAGGCTAGTTTAGCGCAGAGAAACATGGCATTGTCCAGCATTGTTGGTGCCTTCGCCCATATACAAGTATCCAATGTACCAGATACACTAAACGTCTTATGAGCTGCGCACTCATAAGGATGTTTCTGGTTGAATTGGCATGGTTGTCACCGTGCAGTGACAAACTGAGAGTTGTCATGATCAGTGTTGGTCAAGTTACTGGAAAAAAGTAATCAGTAACTAATTACCGATTACTTCCC
>NW_005187538.1:1087909-1106966 GCF_000239375.1 Pundamilia nyererei | reverse complement strand
TTTTAGTAACGCAGTAACGCAGCGTTCCTACAGGAAAGTAACGGTAATCTAATTACAGTTTTTGCAATAGTAATCCCTTACTTTACTCGTAAGTAACGCGTTACTGCCCATCTCTGGTCATGATTATGTTTTGGTTGAATTATCGAAATTATCAGCGATTCTGTCAACCCCATTAACCCTTTAAACCATCATTGCTTTAAACCTATGCTTCCCAACCTTTTGGAGCCACAGCACATATTTCGCATTTGAAAAATCACACGGCACACCACCAAACAAAACTGTCACAAAAAGCATATTGATACATTTTTCCCCGAGCACCAGGTATAGCGGAATATGCTCGGTTTGTCCCCAGTATACCTTTTTTGCTTTCTTCTGACCACTACTCATGCTATTGTCTTCATCTAGGTCGGAATTTTCTCCAGGACCCAGGTCATACTGACTAATTTTTCTTTTCAAATATTTATCTCTTGCTATTACCCGCTGCGTTTTCTCACTCAGAGGATGACTGTTATGTGACGTATTCTTGGTCTTCTTCTGTTTTACTGGCAGTTGGCAACCCGTTTAATTAGAGCAGGTAGTTTTACTGCCTTCTAGTGGTAGAGAATGTAATTGTTCTGCCCATTACTCACGCAGGTCGCTTAGAGTACTAATTGACTGGGACCAGACAAGCTTCAATGGCACACGTGATCGTTTCTCACGGCACACCTATATCCCGTGGGACAGTGGTTGGGAAACACTGCTTTAAACTATAGTGCTGTTAGTTGTGCTACAGTGTGAGTAAGTTGGAATGACACATACAAACCTCAGCCAAATTATTTCTCATACAAAGGTCAGCTTTAAAGATTATTATTCAAGTGCAGCAGTTGTCTGCTGTCTCTGGCCCACTCAGAGTTTGTGATAAACTGAGCAAAGAAGAGGTCATGAAGACAGTCAAAACAAACCAATGCAACAAGCCAATATGACTTTGAAAGAATTCCTTTAATGAATGTGAGTAAACGTAACAAAAGCGAGGCTCGAAAATATCCAAATAACTCTAAAATAATCCAGACTTCTCATGATCAGTCATTTACTCCAGTTGCTAATACATCGGCTGATGTCTAGGGGGAGAATCCAGCTTTGGAAAGGAATGAAAAGCATTCTGATCTCTTGCTGTGGTTAACAGTGTTTTATTTCACTAACTCTGTTTATTGTAGTTGATTTTTGGGGGGGGATGAGCAGCCAGATCCCCCACTATGGGAATCCCCACTAATGCTAATGTCTATTTATCAACACCAGTAACAAAGTGGATAGTCACGAATGTTTGTGTGAATAAAAACAAACTGTTAAAATTCTCCCCCATGGGACAGTAGCCTCTAGATATTTATGTGTGGGAACCAAGACAGAAACAAGACCACTGTATTAGGAGTAACAATTACAACTGTCATTTTTTTCCTCCCCCTCAGAATCGTTTCTTCCTTGAAGGATCGTTGGAAATTCACAACGGTGTCCAAAACGCTCGCTTTGGCTCTTCCCTCGCTCCTGTCCCTGATCTGAATGGTGATGGGTTCAATGACTTGGTGGTGGGAGCTCCATTGGAAGATGAGCATAAAGGAGCCATTTATATTTTCTTTAGCCAACAAAACAGAATACTACGCAAATATAAACAGGTAGGTGGTGTGGTGCATTACACTGTAGCACATACATGTAAACTTTCCCAAAGCTGGGCAGCCGTGGATTTGTGTATATTTCACTGTGGCGAAAACCTGTGAAAGTCTTGATTCTTCCTACTCATAACAGCTTAGATGAATGCACTGACTGTGCAAATATGCAACAAGTTGTAAAACTGTAAAACTTGGATTAAATGATAGATTAAAAGCAAGTTTAACGGGTGGGTTAAAAGCTGAAAGACATGGTGGCACAGTATGTTTGCATGTTCTCCCTGTGTCTGTGTGAGTTCTCCACACGGTACAAAAATGTGGGGTTGGTAGTCTGTCTCTGTGTTAGCCCAGTAACAGACTGGCAGGTTGTACCTGGCGTATGACAGCTGGGCTAGGCTCAAACTCCCCCCAGCAACCCTGAATTAAGTGAATGAGGATGGATGGATAGACAGATGGGTTAAAATCTACTTTATCTTAGTAGGTGAAACTTACAGCATGTACTGTAAGCTAATTATTATGAGTGACCCTTCTGTAATTTCTGTATTTATTAAATACTCCTATACTCCTATGCTATTAAAGGACCAGTTTGTAAAATTTATTGGTGTATAGCAGTATGGTTCCCAACTGAAATCATTTTTCCATTAGAAAACAGGTAAAAGCCTGTTTTTAGAGCCAGTGTTTGGTTTGTCTGTTTAGAGATACTGTAGAAAAAATGGCAGTAACATAGAAGACTCCATGGAAGTGGACTGTTTGTTTTGTAGGTAACAAAGACAATATTTGCAGGAAATATTCACTCTAATAAAAACCCAACCCCTCAAACACAGGAGCTTTGCAAAAAGTTTGTTTTCATTTGCAAAATCGTATATATGAGTGCACTGAATTTTAAGCAGATTATTGTAAGCATTGATTGTTCTCACTGTGAACCGTCTGTGTTTGTTTTAGAGAATAGCAGCTGCAGATTTGGCTCCTGGCCTGCAGTACTTTGGCCGTAGCATCCATGGCGTAATGGACATGAACGATGATGGTTTAGTGGACTTAGCTGTAGGTTCCCTCGGTGCTGCTGTTCTACTTTGGTCAGTATTTAAATAAATAAATAAATAAAATAGACATTGTAGTTATTCCTATAAATTTATTTTGGCAATTAATTGAAAGATTTTCATGATCCTTGGTTTTGCATTTTAACTGCAATTTTTAAACGTCTGTCATCTGTCACGCCCTCTATGCCCTCACAGGTCCCAGAGCGTTGTTCGTATTTATACCACTGTGAGGTTTGAGCCCAGTAAGATCAACATCTTTGTGAAAGACTGCCAGAGAGGTGGCAAAGACGTGACCTGCATGTCAGCCATTGTATGTTTCAACATCACAGCCAGGACAGCCATTTCTCCCACACAGGAAATTGGTAAGCCAGCAAAAATAATCCACTGCAAAGTTCTCTAGTTCTTCCACATGACAAGGTGAATAAAACTACTTATTACCCAGCCGAGAATACTGACAGGTTACGAAAAAGATTTATGAAAGACAAAAACGCAAACTTGTTTCACAGTCGAGCGCTCAGTTTTAGATTTTGAGACAAAAAAGACGTATACGTTAGTGGCTCTGGATATTATGACGTCATTATCAAATCATTTTTTCTGATGTATTTGAACAGTATTCATGTATATTTTGGACCCATAGTTACTTAATAGTTCAGCAATGTGGATATTTGTTCAAGACAAGATGAAATATAACTGGTTTCAAGTGAAAAAAGGCAATTCATGTATGCATATATTTATATATCTTTCATGTCCTTGCTTCAATGCACTTTTCAGCATATGGCTGCCCATAAAAACTCTGACGACTCCTTTCACTTTTAATGGTGCCAAAGTAAAATGTTTCTTTTCTAGCATAAGAGGTTCTGATCTCACTGTTGTTTCTCTGCCAAAGCTAATGTTGCTGCCTTCAAAAAAACCACCGTGTCTGAGCCACTGTGGCGCTATCAAATGTTCCTTTTCGTGCGCGAGCGCTGTTAGGAATGCATCTGGAAGTTTATCTCTGCTCGGCTGCATTCGGCTTCCTCAAAATAGAGAGATTTGTTTGATGGTGGTGAAAGGTCCCAGATAACTCAAGTCTGCAAAAATGTGCTGTGCCACCAAAAGCAACCCACATGCATTTAAGTGCAGCGTTTTTTTCAGCTCGCAGTTTGTTTTAATAGCTATCATGACGGGGTCCAGTTTCACAGTGAAGCAGGGCTCAGTGGCGGAGGAAGGAGAGGTGTAGTGGAGCATGTTCTGAGTTAACCTCTTGACCCCGTGGCATCTTTATCATATCTATCATATGTGCCAAAACAGAGGAGAGGAGGAACAGAGGGAGGTAACTTACCCTTCATGGTTGCATACAGTGGAACACGTTTATTTAATTTTCCTTTCATTGTCGTGTCTGGGTAGTAATGGATGGCAGATGTGCTGCTGTTTGTGAAATCTCTGTGGTCTGTTGCATAAAATGGTTCTTTTTTTCAGCCATTCATTTTTATGCAAATATCTATTTAGAGTGTCTTATAGCGAGCTCTTTAAACAGACAGGCTGACTTACTGCGTACTGCGTTGCTATGTATCTCAACACTTTTTCAGAGTGGAAAAGTACAAGTTAAAGACTGAGGATGAAAAATTGCTTTGGAACTTGCAGTTCTCCTCATCTAAAGAGGAAAAACTTTTCCTGGTAATTGCGATGTGGTGAAAGGGACAGAAAAAGTTCCAAATGTCATATCCGTTATCTGCACGGATCTTTTTTGCGTAACATATTAAGATCTCTGCAGCTCTGTCAGCTTCTCTAGCTGACCTCAAACATAACACATGCATGAGTTTAGCCTTGGTAGATTTTTCCTCATGCCATGAAAGCCTCTGAAACAATGCGGTTTGGAAATGAGTCAGTACTGAGGCCAAAGGGTTTGGATTCTTATATGTGTTGGTCACACATGTAGCGTATGTTAGGAGCCAAGCTGATATTGCATTGCAGTGCTACAATGATGTAATTTACCATCTCCTTTTGCTGCCATTTATCAATTACTCTGTACTAACATAACTTACTAACATAAGTAAGAACAGAAGCGTGTCTGTCTTAAAAACACAAACAGGATTTTTCACGGTTTCATATTGAAATGTAATATCTTAATTCTTCCTACAACCCACTAGGGATCAAGTACAATGTCTCTATCGCGGAGAAACGTTACAATCCTCGGGCGATGTTGGATAGCCCGAATAAGATGCAGCCTCAAAACTTGACCCTCCTTCCGGGAGAAGAGACCTGCGAACACATCTACTTTTACGTCATGGTGAGATTCAGTTTTAATGTTATTTTGGTTGCTTTTCTTCTTACAAATCATTTCATAATCAAAACAGTTCTGGCAGAATTGCTCAGAAAATATCACTATGGCTATTAGTCACTGGCTAAAATCTAAAACATACATCTATAGACTTGTTTAAAGCAAAACAGATATTTGAGTGTCACAGACAAAGTGTCATAATACAGAAAATCTGCTGGTTAATTTCTGAAAATAACATTTTTACATTAGGAAACGACAGACTACGCCAGACCTATAGTGTTCACTGTACAAGTGGCACTACAAGATCCAGAAAACGCACCAGTTCTAGATGACAGCTGGCCTACTGTGGTGAAGACTGAGGTAAGAGACAATCTGGCAATGTCCTATATTTCAACATGCTGCTCAGCTACATAGCTACATAGCTATTAGCTTTGCATAATGCATAATTCAAAGAGGTTTGGACAGCAGGTGGATGAGGCTTTTCAGAGCTGTATGCCTGTAAAGAAAAATATCTCCAACCAAGTAGTTCGAGCAGTAGATGTTTAACACATATACTGACCTCAATATTTAGATAATTTGGCCATGATTAATATGAGCCTCCTGAGAAAGAGAATACAACAGAAAACAAGGAAAATCAATCATCATCTGGGTGAAATATGAAGCAGCAGTAGTTCCTTTGATGTAAAAAGATCTTGTCTCTTTGGTAAGCTGCCCTTTTGGAACGGCTGTGACGAAGACGATCGCTGCATCCCTGACCTGGCGCTGCAGAGCATGAATGACCTGATGACTCCAAAGTAGGTATACGCATATTCATCACCATGCCTACAGTCGCACAGTGGGACAAATTTTATTTGCACACTCGCAACGAGTAAATAAATAATGCGATGCCTTCCTTCCTCGCTGCTTCCCAGACAGTTCTGTGCACAGTCCGTACAGTCTCGTGGTGCTTTCTGTCGCCATCAAAGTGAAGGGGAGATGGAGGGATCTCTCAGGGTGCTAGAGGCAACCAGGCGGAGGATGGTGGTGGATGTTCGGCTGGAGAACAAAGGAGAGAACGCATACAACGCTCGCCTCAACATCACCTACACACCCAATCTGCACTTTTCTAGCCTCATTGTCAAGGTGTGTTATCATGACCTTAAACTCTTCATGTGGTTTATCAGGACAGATGTTCTCAAATAGCCTAAAAGGTCTATGTTACTCCAAAGAGTCCGAGGTTTAACCATCAGGTAAGGCGAAATAAATTCTACATTTATGACTAGCAGTGACATTTTTCATTCAGGACAACTCGGACATCAAAATAGAGTGCTACAGTCAGGACAAACTGAGGAACGAGAAGCTCTGCAATGTCAGCGCACCCTTCATGAGGGCCAAAACACAGGTGAGTTAACCATGTTTCTTCACGTAATTCATATGTGTCGTTGTGATTTTTTAATAAGATAAGATAAGGCTTATTGTCATTGGCAGCAAAAGGATAAATTGGATTCATTGCCATCGGAGATTTAACTAAAAAACATCTCAGGTTGAAAAGCTTTATTACACTATAATGTTTTAGGTGTTTTTGAAGAGGTGTCTGGAAAAGCATAAAGCTGATGCAGCCCAGTGAAATTCATCCGTATGCCAGTTTTTGTACTGATTCCCAAATAAGATTAGTTGGTGCCACTGGAGAAAATTGATGCGAAACACCAGTATAAAGTAATTCATCATTCAAGAAGAAACTAAAGTCTTGCTCCTCGTCTGGGTTCTGATTTCAGGATTTAGAAATCTGAGAGAACTCAAACCCCTATGTCAAAACAGAAATCAGCATTAATTTTCTTTCAGTATCTCTGCCTGTGCTCATCGGGTTGTATTTGCTTAGAAGAGAAGGGGTGGAGATGCCAGATGTTGGCTCTGTATGTTCTGCCTGTTTTGCTCTTCTCCAGAGTTTTCAGCCAACTGCTGTTTTAGTATGTTTCATCCAGGCTTTTAACTCTGCCAAAACATGTTTACGAGAACAGTATCGTCCTCAGAAAGCACATTTATATGTAATAATAAGCATAGTTCCCCAGACCTGTCCCGTATTAAACCTGAATGCGTCATTGTTCATGTATAATGCGAGCACGAAGTGCATTGGGGACCACGAACACGTGCTGCAACTTTATTGGGTACACCTGTTCCACTGCTCGTTAATGCAAATATGTGAGCAACGTGTAAAGTGGCAGCAGCTCAGTTAACAAATATCAAATACACCAACTTAACATGCTAATGTTTCAGCCCTGTACCCTTCATCATATCATATTGCATATATTTATCAGTGCTCTGATGAATGCCACAAGCCTGAAACATTAACACAACTGTTGGCATGGACTTTGAATGTGACATGTCTGATGTTGTTAGGGGGGCTGGTCCTGAGTACTTCAGAAACTGCTGATCTAATGGGATTTTCCCACACAGCCATCTCTAGGGTTTACAGAAAAAAAGAGAAAATATGTGTCAGCCAGCAGCAGTTCTCAGGGTGAAAATCCATGTTGATGACAGAGGTCAGAGGACAAAGGCTTGTATAAACACTACAGAAACTCAAACAACCACTTGTTATAATCGATGTATGGAGAAGAGCATCTCTGCATGCACAACATCTTGAACAGACGAACAGCAGAAGACCACATGCTGCGCGCCACCCCTGTCAGCTAAGAACACCAAGTGGATGCCACAACTCACACAGGCTCAACAAAACTGGGCAGTAGGAGATTGGGAAAATATTGCCTGGTCTTTTTTCTGCTGCAACATTCAGATGGTTGACTCAGACTTTGGTCTAAACAACTTGAAAACATGAATCCATCCTTTGTATTAGCAAGTTCACTGCACTTAAGTGGCCTCCACAGCACCTTTGGGATGTGCTGGAACGGGAGATTCTCATCTTAAATGTGCTTGTTTACCTTCATGATTATCCACCCACCGAATCCAACTGAAAAGCAAAGCAGCAGGGATAGTACCTGGATCAAAGTACCTGGACTACTTTGACATCATGTTGTATTTTTATATGTAAAGAATGAAATTCCACAATGTAAGAAAGAGGGCGCATTGTCATTTAGAGGAAATCATACCAGTGTTATGGAAAGAAAGTGCAATATGGAGATTCTAGAACACCATTCATAGCTTATCCGTTGTCGTCACTCATGATGACAGTGACTTCTCGTGTCTCGTGTTGGAACAGCTACTCGTGTCTTAAAGGTTAAAGTAGCTGTCCCAAATATAGACAAACAAATCAGCCAGTCTGGACCCCTCTTCTTCTTTTCACTATAAAAACATCACATTTAATTGTTATTGCATTAGGAAGATGCATCTTAGCAACGGGGTAAACACAACAGATAAGACTTGCTCTTCTCTCAGCATTATTCAGGTGAGACTGAACGAAAGACACCGAGATGCATTTCTCCTTCCTCATCTGTTAGTGATTCTCACATTCATTTCTGCTGTACCAAGCTTTTCCACAGGCTTATAAAGTCAACAATATTTATGAGGCTGTGCACTTTCCGGGGTATTTTACAGCAAGGCATTACTTTTTATTTTTAGGAGGGTGATGTTTGTGTTGACTTTGATAGGGATGACACCGGTCGTACATCAGTAAGTGCAATTAAAAGCTGTTATCCCTTTTTTAAATGTGTTTTTCATTGACATCTGAACAATAATCTTTCAGCTTTCTATACTGAAACAAAGTCTGCTGACTAATAATGCAGGAATGAAGGACTGAAGGTGACTGAAAGAGTTCATGAAATGTCCTAACCATGTGATTATCGTAAACAATGGTGATCTCCTGGGCAACAAGTAAACCCAAATTTCTATGTAATGCTCCCAAGCAACTGAACCAAGCAGACCTGGTCACCCTTTAGAGCTCACTGAGTGATTCATACCCACTCATTGACCCTAAACAGCATCCAGAGCCACAAAACTGATGTGCTCTGGTCGAGAGCCTTTTAAGAATGTGGCACAGAGTTAAACAAGGCTGATTGTACACCAGTGCCACTGCCAAGCCAGCCTAAACCACCGTAGAGCTGAAGGAAAGTGGGAACTTCAGTGCAAGCTTTTTAAATTAGCCAGTTATCACGCTTGTTTGGATCTTACCAGGTGATTCTGACCTGTGTAAAACAAGTTTGTTCAGTAAACTTTACAACCAACAGCGACAAGACGTCTAAAAATCGATTCCTTTTGCACGTGATCGTGGAAGCAAATGTGTTTTTAGGTTTTGTGGGTGTATGCAGAGAGAAGGGTTCTAGTTACTAGCGGTTTGACGACTGACAACGAATGTGGCCTAAGGAGGCGGACAGGCTGAAGAAACACAGAGGAGGAAGAGGAGAAACATGCACTGTTTGAATTTCTGTGTTCAGCTATGCAGATGCACGAACATTCTCCAACCATGGACAATCACGCCCTCAAAACCCAGAACAACTGTGTGTGTGCATGTGTGTGTGTGCGCGTGTCTGGATTCCTATGTTTGTGTTTCATCCAGCCATCCTTCTCAAGAAACAGTGGGCTGAAGTCAAGGTTAACCATTCTTCACCAGGATATGCGATAGGACTAACAAAGGAGGACCGGGATCATTTTCCACATCTGGGACAAGATGATACGCAACGAGATCATTATATTTGTGCTAAATCTGTGGTTGCTTTGAGAATGAGTCCATCTATATGGAAGAGGGAAGGAGGAAACCTCGTTATGCATTCCAGTCTGGTCAGACTGGATCCTTCATGATTTCATTACGCCATGGAGGACTGTAAACAATGCTCAGCTAAACTCTGCTCTCCTAGATCGGCATTCTTCTGCCAATCAAGCCTCCTTTGCAGACTTGGGTTCCAATTTTGATACATACCCATTCCTCTTTCTGGCTGTCTCCTTTTTACTGCTCTGCTTTTATTTTGCCCTGAATCTGGCTTCCACTGGAAGTTTTGAGTGAGTGAATGTGTGTGTATGTAGTGGACATAGTCTTCAACTGAGGGGAAATTCCCAGGCTCTCTTTAAGCAGCAACAACTGTGCAAGCAGCTGCCTGGGGTCAAAGCCCAGGAATTATAGTAGGTTATTGCAAACTTGACTTCTTTTGTGTCCTTTATTCTAGGAATGCTATATAGCATAGCATCTGGAGTACTTTAGAGTTTTGTTAAAGCAAGATGAAATATAATTTAGGAAAAGCAATAAATGGGTAGTGTGTGCTTCTAATCTTTACTTCCTCTTCTTTGTAGGTAACATTTCGCCTGGAGTTCGAATTCAGTCGCACTACCTTCCTTGACCATCTCCGGGTTATCCTGGAGGCCAGCAGGTATGGACATCACTTTATATCTATTGGCATCCCAATTACTTTTTGCTTTGCATGTAGACAAATGTTCTGTGTTTTAATGATCAACAAAGATATTTTAAAAATAATACAAGGATAAGCGTCTCGCTGTAAGATCATCACTTCTATTTGTTGAATATTTTTGTCTTTTCAACAGTGACGGTGAAGAAAATAGCAAAGCCGATAATTTCAATGATATCTATTACTCGCTGAAGTACGAGGCAGACCTTCTCTTCACCAGGTTAGTCAGCTTTCGGGGGGGTGGGTGTTGTTGTTGTTGTTTTGTTTTTTACCAAACAATACAAGCGAGGAATTTAGAAGTGCAGTGGGCTACAACAAACTGTGTTGGCATAATCTGGAAGATACTGAATGTAACTGTGGGGGAAATTAGTCGCTAGTTGTGCAGCCGGAATGGGAACTTTATGTTAATTGTTTGCTTGTTTATTTATTTACTTTTTTCTTTATTTGCTTTGACAGGGATTCTAATCCGACTCGATATGAAATCAAACCAGAGCTGTCACTGGAGGAGCCAGGCATCATCGGTCCTCCTTTCAACTTCACCTTCCAAGTGAGACCAGTTCTATCACCACCATGAGCTTAATTCAAAGTACTGCTTGGAAATAGTTTACACGATTCCCCCTGTTGTGCCTTAGATCCAGAATCTTGGATACTTTCCGGTAAAGGATTTGCAGCTAAACATCGAGATCCCAGAAATGACAAAAAACGGCAACCAGCTCCTTCAGATATCCGACTTCCATATTAACCAGGTGTGTGCAGAGCTTCAAACTGTCTATCAGTTAATACAAAAACAGAACATGAGGGACACGTGGCAGATTTTTTTATATTATAGCACTCCATGGTGTGATAACAGACGCTTACAGTGGCTAATATTAACACGCTGCATAAAAGATACCTTGCAGACAATTAGCAGCGTAATTGTTAGAGTGGCTAGGACTAAATCATTTGTTACTCTAAGCTTTGACATAATGTAATCAGTGAGATTTTGGCACTTTGGGGCTGACGAGCTGCCACTTGGGTTTCAGTCAGTTTCCTTTCCACCTATGCTGCTTTTTTACTTTTTTGCATTTACCCTGTATCGTCAGTTGGTACTTGCGATTGTTCTGCTAAAACTCACATAAATATCAGCGGTAAATAACAACAGAAGAGCAGTGGTGGTATTGCTACTGTTTAGGGGAAAGATTGTTTGGTTTGAACTGAGCAGACCTGTTCTACTATTGAAGTTTATCATTTCTGGAAAGTTTTTCTGGAATAATACAGATTCACAGGTCTTCTTAAAATTTTGGACAAGGTCAGCTTGCTGAAACTCTTAACATGTTCGAGTCTGGAGGTTCAGCCTCTGATGTTTTTAATTGGGAATGAGAGGAGCAGCTCAGGTTGAGCCATTTGGGGATAAAGTAATAGAGGCAAGGCTGAGATGGTTGGGACATATACAGATGAGGGAGGGTGGATATGTTGGACAAAGGATGATGAAGATGGAGCTGCCAGGCAGGAAGAAAAGAGGAAGACCAGAGAGAAGATTAAATGATGTAGCGAAGGAGGACATGCAGATTGTTGGTGTGACAGAAGAGGATGTGGGGACAGGGTGAGATGAAGCTGTGGACTCCCCTAAAGGGAGCAGCCAAAAGAAGAAGGACAGAGTCAGCTCGGCAGACTAACCTCAGCTACACAGCGTCCAAACCTAATCACATATTATCAGTGCATTACATTTACTTTACATTAATTGCTGAACAATAATCATTCTTTTTAGTAACATGATCTAATAAGCTCCAGCTTATCAGCATATTATTTCACTGCTTTTCTGGAAACATAACATTTTACTGCACTAAGAGGAATTTCTTACCCCCCATGTCGCACCTCAGAGAGATGGTACGCACTGTTTACCACCTCAGCATGTGGCACAGAGCAGGGCATCACCTGAAGACCTGTCACGCTTCTCCAGCTTGGTAAAGTCAATAAAACCTATCAAATTCTTTCCCAGATAAAAGTTTAATTCTCAACTTATTTTCTTAACTTTTTTTTTTTTCGATCTGCTTCTTCCCACAGAACCGATCCAACACACTAACTCTTCCAATTCAATGCACAGTCAATGTGGCTTACTACAGAGACGCTGCCTTTAGAATCACTGGAGCACTTAGAATAGATACTTTACACGCGGTGAGCTTAAACCTCATCAATGGCTGCATGAATTATTATTTATCACTTTTTACAAAACTTTGGCTCTGCAGTGCTTGCAGCTGTGTCATCTGTTCGTTAAAAGCGCCTGCTTGTTTTGATTTCCTCTCCAGCTGAAGTTTAAAATCCTGGAATTGGTGACCAGTGCATCAGTGGAGCTCCCCTCCTCCAGCCCCATGTTTTTACATGAAGAGAGGCCTGTCAGACATGTGAGTCGGCAACAACCAGTGCTCTAAATTGCTTCTGTCCTCGTCTGGATTTTATTCTTACCATGTGCCCGGTTCTCGAGATCAGCTGTTAAAATTTATTTCAGTGGACTTTAAGTATTCAAATAGTGTCTCGTATGTGATGTTACCATTCATGGAAAACTAAGAAGAAGAAAAAAACAAATTTTCCATCAAGCACCTCTTTTTATTAAAAAATGAAAAGAAAACAAAGTTTCTGCTTCAGCTGCGCTCATGAGCACAGAACTGAAACAGGGAATAATCACACTGTAAATGTTAGTATTGGAGCACTCATGGCTGTGTGGTGCTTAGGGACCGAAAGGACCAGCGGCACAACGTGTATGAGTCGGGACTCAAACACTAATCTGTGCTGCCATCTATTGGTCATTAAAACTGTCAGACTCTATTATCTTGTTTTTTTTAAAGAGACTGTATTTGTGGAAGTAAAAGGTGAATGGATGTACTTGATCGGTCTGTGAAAACGCTTTTTTATCAAAATTCATGAATTGTCATTATGCTATTCTGCAAAAATCATATTTATTTAAAGTTATATATTTAAGCCAAAAATACTATTTATCACTGCCTGTGTGTACAATTCAGCCTGCGTGCTTAAGAGAAAACAAATTTTATGTGTTGTCATGTCCAACAGATAATACTGGAGATCAGGAAGGAGGGAGATTACAGAATTCCTACTTGGATTATCGTTGGAAGCACGCTGGGAGGACTCTTATTGTTAGCCCTGCTCAGCCTCGCTCTATGGAAAGTAAGTTGCGTCGTGCAGTTTTTTAGTTAGCTGACTAACAGCCATTGAGTTATTAGAGGTATTTATCTAAATACCCACTTTTAGTCACTGATGAGTGACAATTTGGGGGGAGCTGTAG
The DNA here is from genome assembly GCF_000239375.1 of Pundamilia nyererei. Lineage (NCBI taxonomy): Eukaryota > Metazoa > Chordata > Actinopteri > Cichliformes > Cichlidae > Pundamilia > Pundamilia nyererei. The sequence goes on along the minus strand of NW_005187538.1, from coordinate 1,093,428 downwards.
CATGTGATCCCCAACATTTTCATGAGGATAATGGCTTTCCCATCCTGGAAAAAAAAACCACACCCACTGGGGTTAAAATGTTTCCTTAAAGCACAAAGCCCCACAAACAGTTGATACTGTTCATCTGGACGTAACGTTTTAAGTGGGAGAAATATTTTGTCACTTATCCATGTGACTTCTTCAGTTTCCCCAACCTTATAAACAGTACATGTGCACAATAACTGAAACTAGCACCACTGGCGAACAATGAGCTGTCAGTTTCTTCATTAATATGCAAATTGCCATGACTGTTTACAAGGTTGGTCGAAACCTGCAGTCAGCTCATTTTTCTACTACCTCATCTGTAAATGTGAGCTATGGTCAGACGGTTATTGTAGTGTAGGTTTAGACTGCCATCATGTGGCTGAGAATAAGATATTGTCTTTAAATAAGAGTCTGACAGAAATGCCATAGTTATGTACCAAAACTGTGTAAAATGCCAGATTCTTCCATTTCTTGACTGTTGTCTGCATGTTTTCTATTTATTTCATATTCCTGTAGAAATAATGAAGCGGCTGTTTTATATCCATTACCTGGATCCTTTACTGTCAAGTAAAGGTCAAGCCAGCAATAAAGGCAGCCTCATATTTATGCTCAACACAGGATGCATTGACAGAAATGAAGAATCTGTCTGAATATGTGGAGCTGCGCTTTTTGTTTTGCGTGTATGTGTGTGTGAGCGTGTATTCATATCTTTGTGGGGACCAAAAATCCTGGTCTCCACAAGTTTGAAGGCATATTTTGAGACTCAAAATGACGGTAAGGGTTAGGGATCCATTTTTCTTGGTTAGGGTAAGAGGCTAGAGAAAACATAATGCCAGTTAGATGTCCCCACAACATATGAATACCCAACGTGTGTATGTGTGTGATTGGGGGAGGGGGTTTACTGGCTGAAATGCTTACATTTACAAGAAGCTGCTAGTCTCCCATCATATATTACAAAACTGTTTAAAAGCACGTCCTTATTTTAATTTTGTGGTATTTCTACACACAAGAAAATCATCAATCTAGCACCAGCGTCAGTGCTTATATTAATATAATTAAATAGTCATCTTTTACACAAGATCTCCTGATGTATTGTTTTATGGGGAAAAGGGTCAGTCAGTTTGAACCGAAGCATCTGCCTCATGTTTCTGTATCATATTAAAGTGTAAAAATGGATTGTGTGTTATTTATTTAGGTTTTTCAGGGGAAAGAAAAATGACACTGATGATGCAGAAATTTAAAAAAATCACAAAATCACATGTATTAAATATGATCCACTAGATGTTAAAAAGCTAAATGATATTTAGTGATAGTCACCATGAGCAGATATCTAAAGGATCTGATGAACTGTCATGATATTTGGGCAGGCTAGCTGGGGATTCCAGTACACACACACACACACACACACACACACACACACACACAGACATTGACTGGATTTATCAGCATTGTGGTTTTAATCTTCCCCAGTATATTCCTGACCTCAAACATACCCCGAGGGATACAGACTGGACCTTGTTTTTACTTTGGATTTATTCCGAGGATATTTTTATTTCTGATCATCCCCATACTCTCTTTAACTTTCATGTGCCTCTATATTTGGTTAGCTCCAGCATCTTAGCTGCTGATAAATTTTCTGCCTCTAATTTATTTACATCCACTTATAACAATGTTGAGCTCTCACTGAATCATTTTAACCATAACTGTCTTTCTATTTTAGATAAGTCTGTCCTGTTTGACTGAGATTAGCTCCTGAAACTCTTCTCCTTGGATAAATGACAGCATTAAAGCGTTCTTGTTGAAAAAAATGAGCACTTGTGGAGATCAAGTCATCTACGCATTCATCTCCTTCATTTAAAGGATCTTTCAGTGTCTTTTAACACTTCGGGGAGAGATGCGAGGGCTGCTGATTTTTCAAACCTGGTTTCAAAGAGCAGAGGTAATCCTGTGATGGTATTCAACACTGTATTAGTGAAATTGGTATTCCTGCACCACCTGCTGTGCCTGTTTTAACAAATGAATCTCAAAATTCACATTTATTGCTAAGATTTTAGAAAAGGCTGTGCCTAAGCAGCTTACAGCTGTCTTGGACAAATACAGCAGCCTTGATCATTTCCATTCTGGCTTTTCCAGAGCTCATTCCACACAAACAGCTCTTCTGGGAGTCTCCAGAGACATCTTGATGTGAAGTGACACAGGATAATCTTCTGGACTTGACTTGATCTTTGGCTTTAATACTGTTGATCATTGCTTTGAGATTGACAGGCTGAGACACTGTGTGGGTGTATCGAGGTCTGCTTTGGAGTGGTCTCTTCAAATCTGTCTGAAAGATCCTTATCTGTGGCTGCTTCTAATTTCAGGTCATCTTCCACTTCTCTTGCTTACTGTGTAGCACACTGGTGGGCCTGTACTGTTTCTGTTGTATCTGCTCCTTCTTCAGCACGTTTTCAGCACTTTTAAGGACATTTCTTATCATTGCCGTGCAGACGATTTTCAGTTGTATATCTTTTAAGCCCCGAGATGTTTCTAACCTGCACATCTTGCATCTAGAATCTATTAAAACTTGGATGGCTGACATTTTTCTCCAATTTAACGAAGAGAAAACAGAAGTTTGTGCCCCTGACAGATTTGTGCCTACGGTAATGGAAACCCCAGGTACCTTTGCTACATTTTCTACTTTGAAAGTGTAACTTGTGACTCAGCCTTCACTTTGGATGCTCGCATTTAATCACCGTTTCGCTCTTGCTGTTGTCACTTAAGAAATATTTCCAAGTTGAGTTCCATCGTGTCACACTTTGAATTGGAAATTGTTATTGGGACCTTCGCGTCTGGATTATCGCATTCACCTTGCTCACTTGTCTTAACAAAACCTCCTTTGGAACGTCTGCAGGTTGTTCAGAATGCTGCTGCGAGGCTTCTGACTAAAGTCTACCAAGTGCTCATGTGTCATACGGTTGGTAATTCGGTTGCACTGGATCCCCATTAATGTCACTTTAAGATTCTGATGTTGACCTTTAGAGCTCTGCATGGGCAAGCACCATACACCACCACCCAATGTGATGTTTGTGTATTGTATGTACGGTCGGCAAGGTCTGTCATCTCGGTTGTGGGCAAAAGACCTGCAACTGACAAATAAAGGCTATCTCATCTCATCTCATCATCTCAATAGTGAACTTTTGTGTCCATATATTCTGCGTTCCTGAGGTCATATGATCACAACCTGCTGGTTTTATGCAAGACTGAGAACTAAAGGAAACAGAGGTTTTGTGGTCCACAGACTCCAGAGCTCTCTACATTCTTGTTGTGAATCACTTTATGATATTTATCGTGAAAGCTGGTCAATAAATAAAATTTTACTTACTTTTATCCTTAGGGGGTGATGACTAATGACCTCGTCTACTGACTTTACATCTACAGTTTGGTGCCACATGGGTAACATGCTATTTTGAGATTAGGAACATAGTCAACATTTTACATGGTGACTACGTCAGTATGTCAGCATTAAAATTGTGGCCTCACAGATCTGCAAGCACAGCCGCACAACTCTGAAACTTCTTAGCTTTTTCTTAAGTTTGCATAAATTTTACATTTGCAGTCACAAGGAAGTGATGCAATCTGTGTGCTGCACAGTGCCCGCAATATTTATAGCACATTTGTGTTTGCAGCATTACTTCTTATCTAACTTATCTCTGCTCTCCCACCCAGCTTGGATTTTTCCAAAGGCAAAAGAGAAAAGAAGAGGATGAGCAGGTCAACGGCAAAGTGGCAGAAGAGCGATAACGCAGGCTGAGGGCCCCCAGCAGACACCCTTTCCACAGGGGACCCGACACTCAGGGACCAATCCGCCTCACCCCACCTGCTCCCACCGCTGCAGTGGCACCGCGTACACAGCTCCACACGATCATTATTGCTGAAGAAAGGCTTTTTCAGTGCACTGGATCTTTCCTGCGCCACAACCCCTGACCCCTAACAATCAGCACTGTCACACTCACTTAGCATTCCTGCACTGTTGCGACATTAGGGCCTTCTTTGTCTATGTCTTCCACTGGCCTGGATGTCATCTCTTCAGAGATCTTGGAGCTCTAATTGCGTCGGTTTCTGGCCGGAGCTCTGGTGGTTTTTCTGTCCGTTTTCTACAGAAGAATAGAGCCACTTTCAGTCGATCTGTTTCAAGATTTTCAGGCCACTATTTGCATTTGAGGCAAATGTTAGCCAGTCATTCTTTTGTCTTTTCCTGATGTGTAGGCTATTTATTTAACTCCTATGGTAAAGTACATGAAAAAAAAAAACCTCAAGGGTGTTTTCCCACCCAAAAGCTACAACAAAATGTAAAGCTCTTATACTGTATATTAAAAATTCCAAGTTTAAGAAATTTTTATCTGCCATGTATTCAGTCAATTTGCATAATAATTTATGACGACAAAAAACTGAACTAAAGTCACCAGAGAACGAAGAAGATTCGTGATGTTTAACTTTTAGAGACTTTTCTTAATCTTTGGAGAAGAATCCTCTAAATGCATCATCTCTTTAAGAGTTCGTTCATTTTAAGATTAACATCCTGGGAATCATGCAGGGTGATTTTTAAAACATTTGATGCACTTTTTACTTTGTATAAAATTAACTTGAATTTTGTAAATAGTCAGTTAGCTTTTTTTATATCCTTTCAGTACTATAATGGTTTTCTGACAGTTTTCAGCGTGGTTCATGGCATTATTTTTTTTCAGTTCAGTACGTCGGCTTTGTTTCACTGAACCTGTTACAATACGAGACAGCTGCGTGCCTTTTAACATGCACTGCATCAGAGCAAAGGGTGTGCTTATAATATTAATGGGATTTTTATTTTTTATTTTTTTTTACATTTGAAGCAATTCTTAACAGAAATGTAAGTAAATGATAATCAGAAGCCGTAAACATGAGTCCAGTGATTGCACAATGTCTGGAGTTTTTTTCTCTTTGAAGAAGTGTGAAGACCTGTAATATGCCTACAAATAAAACGATATAGGTCTATGAGTGTCTTTTTCACAAGTATCTGAGCGCTTTCAGCTGCATAGAAACAGGCCTCAATAAGCATGAGTCACCATTTGTGAGATTCCAATTCTTCACGTACAGAAAGGAAGAACAGAAGCTGGGATTGACGAATAACAGAGAGAAAAAAGTAAATAGACGTCCATCTGTTCATTTTCTTCTGTTCATCTGATTCAGTGCTGCGGGAGCACTGGAGTCTATCACAGTTGTCAAAGGGCAAAAGCCAGGAAGTAGATGGCAGGGCATCAATAGACATATTAAATCTTTTTTCTGAGCATCACAGTGGAAGGAATATGATCCTGACACAAGGAAAGCAAGGAAAGCCTTTACCAGCTCAAATCAAATCACTTTTATTGTCACATCACATGTGCAGGTACACTGGTACAGTACATGCCAGTGAAATTCTTGTGTGCGAGCTTCACAAGCAACAGAGTTGTGCAAAAATACAATAACATAAGAACAAGCAAATT
>NW_005187538.1:1047539-1070930 GCF_000239375.1 Pundamilia nyererei | reverse complement strand
GCATGCCACAGCCGCTCTATCACGTGATGCATACTGCTCCGAGTGCTAACGTTTTGTGAGGTGCTTTCATGATATTTAATGGATCGGATTACATTTTTTATTTTTCTCCGATATCCGATCCAGTAATTTAGGTCAGTATCGGACCAATACCGATACGTAATATCGGATCGGTCCATCTCTAATTGTAACACATTATGCTTAAGAGAATATAACTCACTATAGACCTCACTAAAGCGACGGTTTATATCATTTGGGTTAGTTAAAAGAGTTCCTGCTTTGGATTTAATGCTATGTGATCCATCTACTCTTCACTGAGGCCTCATGGTCTCAGCGGACAGTAGACGGCTGTCAAAAAGCCATTATTAAGAAAGGAACAGGGGAAAAAAGTCTCGCCTCTCCAGAGCCCGGACCTTAACAATACTTAAGCGGTGTGGGATCATCTTGACAGAGAACAGAACAAAAGGCAGCCAACATCTAAAGAAGAGCTTTGAATATCCTTCATGAAGCCTGGAAATTCCTGAAGACTACTTAAAGAAACGTTCTGAGGCGAGTTGCTCTTGTAGCTTGAACACCCTTCAACTGTCGTGATAACAACATACCAAGTTTATCCCCAAACTGGAAATGCTTTTGTCGCAGTTTCCAAAGTAAATTACTGACTAGGCCACTCATTATATCATTATATTCATATTTTAATTTCACTATCTCTTTATAATCCACAGGAGATTTAGAAACTTGATACGTTCTTTCCAGGCCAAGAACACTATTGATTTCCGATAGACGTTTCTCTCTTTCTTTTTTAAGAGCTGAAGTATGAGAGATTATTTCGCCCCTCAAAACAGTCTTCAGTGCTTCCCATAAAGTTGAATCGGATACCTCACCATTATCATTTAGTTCTATGTAATTCTTCAATTTACAGGTTATATTCTTAACAAAAATGTCATCCTTAAGAAGGTTAGCGTTAAGTCGCCAAGCGAAAACCTGTTTTGGAAGTGAAAGATTTAGTGATATTGTTAAGGGGCTATGGTCCGATGTTATAATACTTGGAGTTGGTGACTTGAGAAATGAGACTTTTGTTTCTGTGTTATATTTTGGAAATTTAAAATAAAATGATCAAAAAAAGAACTGTACAATCTCTGTTTTGGTGTTTGCACATTTTAATAGACGACTGCACCAGCTCCCATTCTCCCAAAATATAAAGAAATCTGGGGTGAATCATGACTTTTGAGCAGTACAGTACTCGTGATGAATTCAGGAATAAAGAGCAATTTGAGAGAATAGAATTAGAGGACTGTTATGACTAAAACTGGGGGATTACTCCTCAAGAAATTGCACTTATGCAGTGCATACCCAAACCCGAAGGAAATAACTTATGACCAGAGATGGGCAGTAACGCGTTACTTGTAACGCGTTAGGAACGCTGCGTTACTGCGTTACTGCGTTACTAAAACCATGATTTTTTTTGCCAGAATGTCTCATGACAGTGATGTAAGCAAGTGCTACGTTCATGACAACAGCTGTGCGCAGATCAACAATGGATAATATATGGAATGCAGGAGAGAGTATGAGCGTGCAGCGTTTAAAGCGTGGAAGTACTGACCTTATTTTGAGTTTAATTACATAAAAAGTGACAAAAACATTAGCGTCCGTTGTGCGTGGGAAGAAAACTTCTTTTTACAGCGAAAAAAAACCCTAAACTTCCAAGTGCGCTGAGAAACTCGTGGATTCTTCAACTGACCGCCTTGGCACACCTGCACCAGGGCAAGCCTCCGCCTACGCTACTCCTGCTTTACAGGTGAAAATAGAGCAACAGGACCGCTAGTCTTTGATGTTATTTATTTTCTGCTGTGTTTTACTTGCATCTATTTGAAAGAGTGAGTGTAAACAAAAAAAATATTTTATGTGCTGGAATGTGCAGAAAATAGGTTTAAATATTAAACAAATTTCTTCCAGTCAGAGAATGTTGCATATAATTAAATTTTTGCTTGATGCATAAAGTTAAAAGATTAAAACTAATAAAACAAGTTTTAAAAACGGACTTTTCCATTTGATTACATTTTGTATGATGGATTATGTAGACAAAGTAGAATTGGGCTGAAAGATCTATCGCTTTATCACCTATTCAGGTTGTAAATTGTGTTTTTAAAAAGTAACTAAGTAATTAATTACTTTTGAAAATAAGTAATCAGTAAAGTAACGGGATTACTTTTGGGGGGAAGTAATCGGTAATTAGTTACTGATTACTTTTTTCAAGTAACTTGACCAACACTGCTTATGACACAAAATTCAGTTTTAACACTGGACAGGGACAACTCGAGTATTCAAGAAAAAGGGATCATTATAACATCCACAAGTGAAAACAACGAATCATGCTCTTAAATTGGAGGACCACACTATTAACTAAAGACAGTAGCATAACCTCAATTTTACCAGACGCACACAAACTCCAGCAGCCCATGTTTACTGTATTCCTGCTTGATTCAGTCCAGTTCCTTTAAATGTTCATCACTAATGCATAATATCAAGTAGGACAGGTCCTAAAGCCCATGTGAATATATTTCGCTGTTTCTCTGACTAACAGTGAGAAAACACAATTGAAGTTTGGTTAGGTAAATATTCACATCAGAGACCCCTGACCAGCCTGGCTGAATTCTTTTGCTCGAAGTTGATTAATCATCACAAACTCAGAAGACCTGGTTATGCTTCTGTGCGTCAGGGGAAATACTGAAAGTCACATATACTGGGGGTTAAAGGGAGCCCAACAACTATATTTTTCATTCAAAGATAACCTGCTGCTAGCTTCATATTTACTCTTCTCATCTTTGCCAGAAAATGAAGAAGACAGAAATATCTCCCAAAAATAATGACCTTTTTCTTTTATCAGCCTAAAGCAGTACTCTGACTAACTCTGTGTTCTACATTCATTAAAGTGTGTGACTTATCGGATTCCATATTTCCTTATATGCAATCAGTCCTCCTGGGATCTTGAGGATTCCACGCAGTATCTTTGCTTTTCCCGGGATTGCGCTCTTCTGGCATGCTTTGTAACCATGTTCTGATGGCTGCTTTCAGCAGGATAACACATTAAGCCATGATGAGAAATTCACATCATGGGTTTGCAAATGTGCAGTAACTGTGTGATGCTACCATGTCAATATGAACCAAAATCTCTGAGGAATGTTAAAGCTGTGCCACGGAGAATTAAAGCAGTTCTGAAGGCAAAAGGGGATCGAAGCCAGTACTAGCAGTCAGTAAATTACACAAAATATCAATTTAAAAAAAAACAGCAGGCCAACCAATAACTGAAATGAATAGAATAAACTAAGAAATTTGCATTTTATTAAACAGCACTGACTACACCTGCTGGTCAGAGCAATTTAAATTCTACAGGTTTCTGCCAGGCTTAGGTGCTGTCAATAAATCAAAATAAATTTGAATCTATAAACAAAGAAGAATCATTTCAAATGCTTCATATCGACTTAAAAACATAACTAACTAAATTAACTTTAGAGTGTTTACATCATATTAGGTATTTTGTGATAACAGATTGGATTCAACCAGCGGACACATGGGCACAATCTGACAGCAAGAGTGTTGCCGTGAAAGCATATTGACCCCCGAAGAGGAAAAGCCGCAATATTTGATAAAGAAAAAAAAAAGACAGAGGTAGCTAAAAGAAAACAGCCACACAAACACAGCCCAAGGCAAGCAGCAGAATATATTACCATACAATATAAGTGCGGTTACATTAACATATATTACCACATCCCATTGCAAATGTGGATTAGTAGACATGAAATATTAAAGTCTGAGCATTTTCACAAAAATTGAGCAACTTGTTTTTTGTGAAAAGGGGGAAATAGGTGCTCGTTTTTATTCAGTCAAGTGCAAAATGTATTAATTGGGGTTTCTTCCCTTTTGCCTGTGACCACAACAAAGCAAAAATAAACCTTTATTGCAGGAATCATCAAAGGAAAACTGCAAAATGCATGCTTAGTTTGAACAGTTTGCTCAAATCCCAAATGCAAATGAGCACGCGTCAGTTTGCTGAAATGTTTCCTCCCAATAATTCATTGTTATATCAGCGCTTCATTAAATATTGCTGTCCTGGTAAAGAAGATGGCACTTAGAATCTAACCCCCCCGGTTTGTGATTTTGGACTGTATGAATTCATTTTGCATTTTGTGAGCCGAATCGTCTGATCTGCGTCACTACGGCTGCCAAAGCGACTGCTGGAACCTCTGCAGCCATTGTCAGCTTCTCCTCCTGGGCTACCTGTGAGAGCCCAGGGTTTTTTGTTTTTTTGTTTTTTGACATGTGCCAGGATAGGAATTCAACATTTACAACAGAAAGGACTGAATGTGATGAAAAGCGTGTTGGAGGTGCTGACACTATATAATGCATTTAACATGACTTCTTTATTTTATTGTAGCCGTTTCCTGGTTGAATCGAATTGAAGGCAAAGGATCAATTCATTTATTATTGGAACGATAAAAGAAAAGAATCCACCTTTAGAAAAACGTAAGCACAGGGCAGCAAACTGGTTACATACTTTTTGCTGACTGAAAGAAAAATTCAGTGTTAAAACACAGTTTTAGTTGATGTCAGTTTAAGTGAGAAAACAAGACTCTCCTCTGCGCATACACTTTTAGAACATGGTTTATTTTATTTTCACAGACTGCAGGCTCAGTACACGTCAGTCCTTTAAGAGGTGCCTCAGGACTGATGAACATGGCACTTTATAAATTAAATCATGGTAGCAAACACGAGCAAAACCACCGAAAATACAATCAAAATCCCCCAGACCCCCATCCTAATGTCCCCAGCTGGATTTCCACTCGAGGACGTTCTCTCTGCTGTCCCGTGTCTCCCTCTCGTCACGGTTATTTCTTGTTTGTCTTTAACAATCACGACAAGGAGAAACGGGAGCTGAACAGCAAAACTGGGAGAAATTCAACGTTTAGTTGTCACAGTGAAACAAACAACACTCTGCGCCTTTCTGCGTCGCGGTGCAAAAAAAAAGCGCACACGGTGTGAATCTGCGATGCAACCCATCCAAACACTTAGACTGGGACCGATGCGAAAGCGTTTTACGCACGCGTAATGAAGACATCTACAGGTGGACCACAAAGCGTCGTCTTGTTTATCACGAGGCTACAGTTAACGAGTATACGGGAGGACTTTAGAGGCTGATAAACCCTTACGATCTATGATGGACAGCGTGTACTCCGCATTGTCTATAATCTGGAGAGGCGTAGCTCCCTGGGTTTCTGCCTGTGTCATGGAGCGCGTGGCGCAACCTTTCGTGGATGACGGAGTGGAGGCTTTCCAAAACAATTCTCTCAGCATCTTCCTGATCTCCGGCCTCATCAGGCAGTAAAGCACCGGGTTTAAGCAGCTGTTTGCGTGCGCCAAGCACACGGTGACCGGGAACACGTAGGTGTGTACCATGTAATACGACGTGTCCCAGTTTGCTGCGTTAAATTTGACCAACACGCCCCAGAAGGTGATGGCATGATTTGGCATCCAGCAGCAGAAGAAAGACAAAACTACTATAGCGACAGATTTGGTGACTCTGGATCTCCGTTTAGGGTTGCTGCTGTCCATGCTCCTCTGTCTGACGAAGCGCAGCAGCATCAGGTAGTTAACGGAGACAATGAGCATGGGGATAATGAAAGCGATCAAGATTTTCTGGATGTGATAGAGGGCGAGCCAGTCGTGTCCTTCGGGAAACTTGAGGAGACAGAGTTTTTCGCCAGCCACCACAGTCACAGTGGAGAAGACAGCTGTTGGAGCTGTGGCAACTGTCGCCGCCACCCACAGCACCGCGCACACCCACTTCACACACCGTGACCTTCTGTGCGCTTTTTTCTTTAGAGCCGAGGCGACGGCCAGGTAGCGGGTCACGCTCATGGCGGTGAGGAAAAACACGCTGGCGTACATGTTCATCACGGTGACCGAAAGGACGATCTTGCACATGGCGTCTCCGAACGGCCAGCTGAAGTCCAGCGCGGTGTCCACAGCCCAGAAGGGCAGAGTGAGAACAAACTGGAAGTCCGTCACTGCCAAGTTGATAATGAAAACATTAATAGTGGACCTCTTTCGACCTTGTCGTAACCTCATTAGAAAAAAGACGAGGAGGTTGCCCACTAAACCCACTGCGCAAACTACAGAGTACACAACCGATATGAGTATCCTCAGAATGGGGGTGCCATCCGCGCTCACGTCGATGTCTTCGAGCACTGAACTTCGGTTGAGCGCTCCGCTGTGGTTAAACATTTCCTCCATCATTAAATTTATAAAGCTTGACTCACAACATTTTCTTCTACGAGGCACGCCATGAAAAAAGCCTTAGCCTTTCATCTTAGATTAGATGCAAATTCGTAGTCATAACAGCTTTCTGAATAACAGCTGGCCAGAAACCTGCTTTTATACAGGTGTGTCGCTCCTCTGCTGAGCCACGATTGGTCGAGTGAGACGTGACAGAAAGGATTACGGTCCCGGCAGCTTTTAAGGAAGAACAGGTTAAATTTCTTGTTATAGTTTATCCGCCATGAAGGATTGTATTTGTCACAGGAATCGTGCGTAAATGCGCAAAATAGGAAAAGAAAATAAATGATGAAAGTTACTTTTAATCCAGACAATTCAAACGAATACATCAATCAAGATGTAGACCTCTTCCTGCCTCTCTCACCCGGTACACCTGTTGATTTCTGTTCACGCGCTCCAACACGCCCCGTCTTTGCAAACACAATAAACCAAGATGAGCGTGCCTTTAGGAATGTCAACGTACTTCTTAAATGCTTTCATTATAAGTAATATTAAATGAATAGGTCTATAGGTCAAAAATGATGGCCAGCATGTAGAACTTTCGTAAGCTCAAGCAATAGTGGGACATTTTTCTTCCACTAGAGGGCGCGCTTACTCTGGAGAGGGATAATAACGGTCGAACATAGAGTTTGGTTACGTCGTGTTCCACCTCCAAATAGGCATAATTCTTAATTGTTCCAGCTTAGCTTAAGGTGGTAAAACATTTGGGGATATAACTGATATAGATCTGGGTTTTCCAGATGTGTTTTGAAATCAGGAATCTCCCGAACTCGATTGTGTCAGTCGCTGTTTTGTTTTTTAAGACTTTACTCGGGCTTTTCTCACAGTTCCCACTGGGAAACACTTGTTTTTTTATGCTTTGAACCTCCGGTCAAAACGTACAGAGCGCGACCACCGATGCGTAGTCATTTGTCTTACTCCAAGTGAACGCAACAGTCTGGTCCTCATCTGACCCACTGAGAACCCGAATCACCCCAAGGAACTTCCAATTGGACTGCATCTCTGTATCCGATCTCTTGGAGTAGCATTCCCCTTTAAGCCCTCCAGCTCTCTCTTGAGCCCATTGTCTTAAGTCCACCCATCTGTGGGGGTGGCTCTGCGAAAGTTTTCACAGCAAAGTTTTACGCTGTCACTGGCTGTCGGGAGGAGGCTGATGGAGGACAGGGGGACCAGCAACTTGTAAGCAAACATTTACACCGAAATAAAACAAAACACACAAAAAAAGATGCAGCAAAAGCCCCCCCGCGGAGGCAGACAATGCTCAGGCCTGAAGTGAAGAAGTTTGTTGTTGCTGTCACAGCGTAAGTGCACGGGCGCAACAAAGCGAGAAACGCACCCAGCACAGATGGATTTGAACTATTTGAATTGACAGTCGACGCGGTGTCAGAAAGGCGTTAAATGTTTCGAAAATATAAGTTACCGTCCTGACAAAATGACCCGTTTGCACTGCGGGCTTCACGCTTTCGGACAAAGAGCGTCTTCCATTCACTTCTTCGTCGCGGTCCTGGTGGTCCTGGAAAACTGCAAAACTTTGGGATTGGGATTATCACATGAACCAGGTTAGTGAGCCTGAAAACTAAAGTATTTTAAACATTTTCAGATTCAAACACATGGAATGCCACAACGCTCTCGTACACTGCCTGCTTTTGTTGTGCGCATTTGCTCTGTGAGTGAATCCAGCCACACTCCTCCCTGATGAGAAGCCAGCTGGAACTTTTGCTTACAACTTTTGGGGACAGCCATAGCAATTATGCTCAAACTTTTATAACCAAGTGCGGTAGAGAGAGCTGTTTCTGAATGAATCATCAGAGGCTGAAGCCCGGTCCGCCCTTGTTGTAGTGCCCTTGATCAAAACGCAGAATCCCAGTGCAGTGCTGCTGCTGTGTGACTGACACTGACCTCTGACTTCAGTAGTCAAGGGCAGGAAACAGAGTTTCACTTAGGGGAATAGACAGGATGCATTATTGTTATTCTCTTAATACACCCAGTTTCAACAGAAAGTGTATTGGCTGTTCCAGTGCATATCATCACATCAGAGGATTAAACCCCTCATGTCTGGTAGGAAGCACCCCCTGCCTTCACCTCATGCACTTTCATCCACTCAGACTTCCCGGGTTCTCCAGAGATTAGGCAAACAAACAGATCAAGAAGTGTGGGTGCACTCTGTCTCATCCTGTACAAATCAACTGTGTGCTAGCTACTGTTTGGCATTCTAGGCAAGGATGACTCACTGAGGGAGGGACCTGTCAGATAGTGATGTTTCAGGTGTTAAATGTTTGCACAGGAATATCGATGTCTGCCTGAAACTGTTTCCCAAAGTAGAAAAGCACTTTGATAAGCAAAGGGCTTCCGCTTGACAAAATGTTTAAAGACATTTTTTATTCTTACCTACTTGTAAGACTAAAGAATAAAAAGTAAATTAACTGAACCTGATCAGTGTTGTTCATTTGTCTTAGCAAATCTGAGAAGACTCTTAAGGATCCCTAGATTTATCACAATCACTCCAATGAAAAAAACCTTATTTCTGATGAATGTGATGGTTTCTGATCACCACGAATCCACAGTCCAATTCCTCAGGAGAGTAATTTGCTGGTTTGCTCATTCTAGATGAGAAAGACCTTTGTGAAGAGCTGCAGAAAATATTTGTTTCAATTGCTTAAAGAATATCTTCTTAAGGTCACAAGAAAATCTAAAAATCTTTTTGCTTCCCTAACAAAGGTAGGAATGGATATGCAGTCACTGCTTTCATGAAGAATGCCTTCCATGCCTTTGTTGTGCATTGTTAAGGCTACAAGAAGATATTTATATTTTCTTTTGACCTTAAGTAGAAGATAAGATATTTTTTAAGAAAGTTTTTTTTTTCTCCAGCAATCTCTTGCCATCAGTAATACACATAAATGAAAACCAGTCAAGCCCATTGCTTCAGGCAGCCATGTCTTTAGACTAATTCAAATCAATCCAAGACTATTTGGCATTTGTTGATGGTCAGAAGTTCATAAATAAAAGCAAAAGTGCGAATCAAAGAAGTGCATGGCTGGAATACTCAGGCATGTGGTAAAGTGAGAAGTCGATAAAATAATGGTACGGTATTAAAGTGCCAATAGAAAGGTGAAAACTCCTCATTCAGTCAGACATTTCAAATATTTGTCCAAATCATCTATAAGTGCTGTATGCTTGAAAATATTTGTGCAGATAATCCTGTGCAGTGCAGACTGGGTAAGAGCTCGAGTCAGCAAGGGTGTGTATAATCACTCCTTCATTTCCCTTGAATGAGATAAAGCCAATGATGATAGTGTGAGGGTTTGCACCCTTGTACTTTGAGTGCACAGAATAAGTGAAAGAATGTGAAACAGATAGTAGCTGTGCTTTTATTTATTTTTTTGACAGTGGTAATAATTATTATTTAATGTGTACAGTATGCATCACATGGATAAAAACATCAATATTTCACAGTGTTGTTATCATTAAAATTCTTATCACTGGAAAAAAAGTTGTAATTGATTTACGACTTAGCTTTAGTGCAAATATACCATTAAAATCATTTTAATATTCAACTTTTTAAACTCTTCTCATGCATTTTAACACACGTCGCGTGAGAAAGAAGGTTTCAGGGGACTCTGTGCACTCTGTGAATAACTAAGTAGTGCTGCTTCTATAGGATTTAAGAGGGCAAGTAGCAGCCAAGCTATGCTAATCAAATGAAGTTGATTAATTGATCATCAGCAAACATGAATACCTCTATAAAAGCAAAAGTTTTAGCAGTTTGCTAAATTCTCTCCAGGAGTGGACATCCTGACAAAGTCACACAAAAATCAGACCTTGCAGGCGCCACATCTCAGATTGTACAGGCCTCCATTAGTGTGTTAAATGTTCACGTTTATGACAGTTCAGTGAGAAACAGACAAAACGAGTATGAGGTCTTTGAAAGGGTTGCAAGGAGACGGGAGACAGCACATCTTAGGTCTGCAAAGGTGCATCAGCACATGGCACAAGACTTCTGGAACGATGTTGTTTGGACAAACGAGATAAAGTGGAGATTTGGACCTAACGCACAGCGGCACACTTGGCGAAAACTAAGCTCAGCATATCAGCATGAATACTTCATACCAACTGTGAAGCACGGTAGTGAAGGGGTGATGTTTTGGGCCTGTTGTGTAACCACAAGTCGTGGCCATCTTGCATTGATAGAGTTAACCATGAGCTCCTCTGAGTATTTTAGAGTGAGAGCAACAGCTAAAGCATGTCACAAATTACGTCGTGAAGCAGGATAACTATCCAAAGCACAGAAGCAAATCTAAAACAGAATAGCTGAAAAAGAAAAGAAAATTAAAGTGGTGAAGTCCAGACCTCAACACAATAAATGCCTGCAAACCTTAATAAACTGAAGCAATGTTTTAAAGAAGCTACTGAATCATGTGGTGTACTTAGTTTTTCACTGGACTGCATGGAGTCCTGTGAAAAACCCCTTTTTCATGTGACTGTATGTGGTGATAAGCATAGCAGCTGTGGGGGGTGTACTGTCAGTGGATACTAAACATACACAGTGATTACTGAGTATTGCAAACTAAAAGAAATAAACACTGTTTAGCAAGATTTAGCTAGGTACAATGAAATTGTATGGATAGAAATAAGATGGAAAAACTGCTCATCCTGCTTCTTGAGGCGCAGTCCTTATATTTTTTGTCACACTGTTCTCCGTGCATTGGACAAAGCTATTCCAGGTCAGAGCAAATGATGGTTTGTGAAACTCAGTCTTCCAGCAACAATGCAAACTATTAAACATGAGAGTGAAGCGTCAAAGAATATATTTTTAAGAAGTGCTGCATATATGTCAGTTATATTCAAAGATAAAGTGACAGATTAGCACATATGTGTGTGTTTAGAGTTTCCCCGGTTTTGTTTACAGCTTTGCAGCCACATGATTATTTAATTTCAATCCAGTTTCCTGCAATTTAATAACAAGTCTTCTTCCCATCACCGCTTTTACAGAAAGATTTCAGGATGACTTCCCTTTGTACGAGGTGGTTCACCCTACGAGACTGGATGCCAGGGGTCACTTCCTGTCCAATTTCCTGTCTCACCATGCTCGCCGTTTACAGCGCAGGGAAGCCTCAGTGGAACCAGCAGGACTAGATCGCATCTTCTACCAGTTTTGGCACGGCGGCCACAACTTGCACTTCAACCTCACTCTGAATCCTCACCTGCTGGCTCCAGGCTTCATGACTGAGAGGAGGTTTGGTGGCCTGAAGGGGGCACGGATCAAACCTGCTGGATCCTCCCACTGTCATTTCTTGGGTGAAGTGTGGGATGATGCCATTGTGAAAGGGAGTGCAGCTATAAGTACTTGTGATGGCCTGGTGAGTGGATAAGCGAACGATTTAAAATTGTCTGAAAAGCATAAGCAGGCGAGGTGACCAGGCAGCTGTCATCAGAGCTGAGTGCAACAAGAAGTTATTTTCAAAACTGTGAAATTTCATCTTCACTTAAGGGTCATTTAAACAGCAACATGCCCTGGTGAGATTTTTTTTTTTCCATTAAAGTTCAGTCCATATATATTCTGACAGTGACACAAGTTTTGTTTTGTTTTTAACCTGTTTATGAAGCACATTCCTATTAGTTATATAATGGAAATGGACATAATGTGTAGACTCTCAGTTTTAATTTGAGGGCATTCGTATTCAAATTGGATGCAGGGTTTAAAGGTTTTAGCTCCTTAAGATGTGCCACTCTCTTTTAAAGGTGACCAAAAGTAATTGGACAATTGTCTCAAATGTTATTTTATGGGCAGGTGTGGGCAATTCCTTAGCTATGTTATTATCAGTTAAGTAGATAAAAGGCCTGGCACTGATTTGAGGTGTGGTGCTTAAATTTGGGAGATTTTGCTTTGAATGGACAACACGTGGTCAAAGAAGCTCTCCGTGCAGGTGAAACAAGCCATCCAAAATCTACAGTTTGGTACATACTGAGAAAGAAAGCACTGGTGAACTCAGCAATGCAAAAAGACCCGGACGTGCACGGCAGAAAACAGCGGTGGATGATTGCAGAATCATTTCCATGGTGAAGAGAAACCCCTTCACAACAGCCAGCCAAGTGAGGGAGTCTCTCCAGGAAGTAGGCATTATTAAAGTCTACCATAAAGAGAAGACTACATGAAAGTAAATACAGAGGGTTCAATGCTAGGTGCAAACCACTCATAAGCCTCAAGAATAGAAAGGCTAGATTGGACTTTGATTGATAAATAAATAAATAAAAAACACCTACAAAAGCCAGCACAGTTCTGGAAAAAACATTGTTTGGGCAGATGAAGCCAAGATCAACCTGTACCAGAATGATGGCATCTGTTAAACATAGTAGAGGCAGTGTGATGGCTTGGGCGTGCATGGCTGCCTGTGGCACGGGGACACTTGTGTTTATTGATGATGTTACACAGGACAGAAGCAGTCGAATGAATTCTGAGGTGTCCACTCAAATCCAGCTAAATGCAGTTAAATTGTTTGGGCGGCGTTTCATAATACAGATGGACAATGACTGAAAACATACAGCCAAAGCAAACCAGCTGTTTATTAAAGCAAGTGGGATATTCTTGAATGGCCAAGTTAGCCACCTGATCTTAAGCCAACTAAATTTGCATTTCACTTGTTGAAGACTAAACTTTGCACAGAAAGCCCCACAAATAAACAGCAGCTGAAAGCTGCTGCAGTGAAAGCCTGGCAGAGCATTAAAAAGGAGGACCTTCAGACTTGAAAGCTAATTGTGCTTAGAAGCCTAGAAGACACTTTGAAACCACAGCTCCACATTTATACACAACGAGTGGATATAAAGAGACTCAGCCATATATAAAATATATAGATGTATATTGGTTGTAACATTTTTTAGAGATTTGCATTGCACACATAATAAGGATGCAGCATTTCCCTGATTTGCAGACGTTCTCGTGGGAGCGTATTCCATCAGACGGAAAATTGTGCCTGATGCACTTCCTTTTATAGCAGGGTTTAAACTTGAGTATTGCGAGTAATGGAGCCCGCCTTTATATTTTGTACTAAATGTATATTGAACTTCCGTTTTTGTCCCTTTGTCGCCACAGAAGTGTCACTCTCATGAGTGCATTTTTTAAAATCACAGAGCACTCCTGCTCTATCTGAGTTTGTTCAAAATTAGGCCAGTGATTTATGCTCTCCACTGTGTCTGTAACAGATGTGCGCTCATAAAAGAGAGATTATTTAGACCACAAGTGGATACGGTGGGCATGATTTGCATTCAGACCACTTAGATCCTTGACACTGCATTATCACAATGCTGCAGTCGTATTTCTCCAAATTAGATCTGGACCAGGGCTTTCAAAAGATACTTACTCACCACCTCTCTTTTCTCTGTCTGAAATTTCCAAATGGAGATATTATTCACATCGATCACAATAATAAATAATCACAACATAGATCACTATTTCACGTTTATTATAATATGCTCCAAGCTGTTCTTCATTTTGATTTGTAGTTTTAGAAAGAGAGCACTTTTTTCAGAGATTAGCTAGAAGCTGTTTAGCCCTGTGCCTAAGTGAGTGTGTAAACTGCAGTGCAACTTCTGAAACAAAAGTCAGATCTCAAAAGCGAAGCGTTACTCTCTTGTAATGCTGACAGACTTTTCTCAGTTTCTCAGACGAGCCTGTCTGACACCAGTTATCATGTTCAAAGTCACATAAAGCAGCGGTCCCCAACCCCCGGGCCTCGGACCGGTACCGGTCCGTGAGTCGTTTGGTACCGGGCCGCGAAAGTTGAGGCTCAGGTGTGAAATGTATGGTCTTCAAGGTTTTTATCGGTTTTCAGCGTTATTTTCTCTCGGTTTTCCTGGGTCTTTTCACGTGTGTTATGAATAAATCTTCTTTTTTTCGGTACCGGTACTAGTTTTATTTTGTTGTATTTATCCGTGACACCTTAAAGGCCGGTCCGTGAAAATATTGTCGGGCATAAACCGGTCCGTGGTGCAAAAAAGGTTGGAGACCGCTGACTTAAAGGGCCTTTTTTTATGGTTCCGATGCCTAACAGGCTGTCCTGACCATGTCTGCATGCCTAAAGGCATTAACAAGTAGTCGAATAGGTGCACCTAATGAAGTGGTCAATGAGTATCTACCTATTTAGCAGAATTCCCACGCATATGTAAACTCACTCTGGTTTAAATATTAAAGTGTAATTGATAGAGATGCCAGGAGAAGCGGAAGCGAATGGATGGATGGATGATAGAGATGCCTTCTATGGTCACATGGATGAAGTTCATTATGTTCTCTTGCTGAACATGACACAACAAGAATTTGTGTGATAGTAAAAGCCACAAATGCTGTCTTATTGTTCAGATGATTGTGTGTGTGTGTGTGTGTGTGTGTGTGTCTCCTGTGTCTCCTCAGGGCTGAATTACAATAAAATGAGAAAATTTTTCCTCCCAGAAGACAGGTTCCTCTTAAAAAGCAATCATGTTTTCTTGCTTCTAATCTTCCTCCACATCTTTATTTACTGGCGGGACTGCATATTTTACAATGCAGTGCTTTGCAGCACTAGTATCAGTCAAAAACTCTTAGGTATGTGGTATAGTAACATTTAATTAATGTAGAAAAAAAACTAAATAAATTATTTTATTTAATAATTAGTGGTAGACTCTTTACTGACATTTGTTTTTTTAAGTCAGAAACACATCAGCAGACATATGGTATCCACATTGCTGGTGTTTTGCCAGCGCTCTGCCGGCTCCTTGCACGATTTGGGTTATTTGCCTGTCTGATTTACATCAAGTAAAACACACGATCAGCTGGATTACGATCATCCTTCCGCTGGTTCTTGAAAGACTTCTTGATTGCATTTTAGTCCAGAAATTGTACAGCTGACTTGAAATGCCCTTAAATGTCCCAGTGAAATTAACTTTCTTTGAGAAAAGCAAAAGAGTATGATGGTATATATTCAAACACTTTTATTTCCTGATGGTTCCCTGTAGATAAAGAAACTAATTTCCATACAGTAAGTAAAAATGAAAGTTTTATTTCTTGGGTAACTCACATACATAACTGTGTCTTTTTCAACACTTCAGCATGTTGATCAAAACATAAAACAAAGTAAAAAAGTGTTTGCAGACAACCACAGACCATATATAAAAGACTGACACAGCCAAAGTGACGTCACACATTAGTTTGTGAAATCCTGTTTGAAACCAGATGTCACATCTGGTGATTCTGAGTGAAAAAATTGGAGCGACACTCCACACTCGCACGATAGCGACTTGACATTTATAAGGTTGGCCTGCCCTAAAGTATGCCCTGTTTTGCATCCATGTAATGAGTGAAACTTTAGGCCGACAGCCGAAGCCATAATTTAATTAGGAAAGTGTTTACTGGGGTTTTCTCATAGACTTTTATACAACTGGACTTCTTTTTCACAACATGAGGAGCTGCTCACTGCTGGCACTCACAAGGAAGAATGCAGGTTCAAAGTACTGATCTTTAGCACACAGTCTATGCAGGTAACTAATTATTGTGGTGCAAAGCAGCAAGTAAACTTCTGCCAGCACCTCAGCTTGGTTCACTTGCCAGAGCTCAGCCTGTCTGCTTTTGGTAAAACACAGACAGTGATGAGATTAAGAGTATTTTGAATATTGAAGGCACTTATTAGTTTGCTTTATAAGAACCAAGTTTATTGATGAAAGTAAAAAATGTTTCCAATGTGATCCTTTTTTCGTTTTTCAAAGCTGACTGATATTACAGATGAAGAAACTTTGATAGAAAACTCAGTTACACATCTTTAACGTTGATAGAGTCCATTTTACGTGCGTCATCTTCTTTGACTCTCTGCAGATTATTCTTCACTTTCAAAGCTGAAGTGCTGCACAAAAGAGCATCTTGCAAAGGAGTCCCATAAGTCCTCGTGTTTTAGATCACAGCCAGAAACCTGTAGTTTCAGGACGGTTTCTTCCTGTGGTTGTGACACTTCCCAAATGACTCAAAACTTCAGATCAACAAGCCTCCCTTTCTTACTGAAATATATTACATATTTATATGTTAACTATGTGTGTAAGTTTCCTCCCAAATACGAAATCACAAAAGATTATTCCAACCACAATATATTTCCCGGCATGACTGTTGTTCTTGTCTCCGTGCATTTCCTTCAAACTGGAGAAAGAGCCTCCCACACTTAACATAGTACACAAGACAAATAACACCAACTGAGTCAGAGAGAAAGAGAGAAAGAAAAGGAGCTGGGCCGAAGTTGTAGATCAGCTACCATACGCACCTCCACTGTGGTCAGGCTAAAACAGCTTAAATGGTATGCAGGTATTTGAAAATTGTGCAGATTTCCAAATGAAACTTGGTTACAATAGAAACATACTTTAATGACTGGATTTCATTTCACCCCTGATTTACTGCACTGGTCCAGTGAGCACTGAAATTGTTATCCAGTGAGCTGTGATTGCATTTACTAAGACAGATTAAAACAAGGACATGTTAGATTAACTGATGTGTTTAATGGCTTATTTTACATTTCAAATGTTACATTTGAAGGTTCTGTGTTATTTACTCAACCTGAGTACAATTTAGAGTCAAGTGTACTCAGTCAGTACACTTGACTCTAAATTGGAATGATGCAGCATTTTGGGAAATGTCAGCACCAACCAACAGCCAACCTTTAAAGCCAGCATATCTTTGATATTGTATTTTTTTGGAGATGAGATGAAAACTATTTTTGCTGCTCAGCTTTTAGTGTGTGGGCTTCGGATATAACGGCCAGCCCTCCTGCCTGAGCTTCACTTGGACACTGTGTAAGATGAAAAAGGGATTAACTGGAGCAGAGGGTGGATAAGAATGAAATATAAGACAGCGATGGTCAACGGGGGGCCTAGGGGAATTTGGTTTTGGCCTAGTGCCTGCCTGCCTGATTTACTATGCAGTTGCTTAAAAGACATTTGATCTTTTCCCCGGCTCAGTCGTACGACAGAAAAATTATGACTTGGGGCTGTTTTTGCTGTTTCAGTGGGAGCTTACTCGATGTGTTTTCATGTGCTTGTGCATTTTTATTCACTAGTCTTCAATACTGTATGTAATGTTTATATATATTAATAATAATATTTGTATTTAATAATATTAAATATTTAAAAAAATTAAAAACAGTTTTAGAAAGCACCACTTAGCGCGTTTATTCAGGTTGTATTTTCTTAACTGCTTGTTCAGTTCAGGGTTGTGCCAGGCTGGAGCCTCTCAGCTGTGGGTCAGAGGTGGAGTATACTCTGGAGCCAGTTTGCCTTTAAAAATGCAAATGCATCATTTTACTACCATATAAATTAGGGACTTGGATTGAACACTTGCAGCACATAAAGTAACAGACTCCATAGAGAGTGCTGCTTGGCCGACCTGCAGCCCAGATTTTGATCCCACTGCAAACATTTGATACATTATGAAATGGGGGAAAAATAGACAAAGAAGGTGTGGAGTAGCTGGAACAAGAAAAAGAACAATTCAATTTCTAGAGAACTAGAGCAGCTGATCTCAGTTTCCAAACACCTGGCATGGTAAAAAGAAATCCTGTTGTTGCAACGTTTTGGTGTTTTTTAAAAGATGTTGCTGGCTACATGTAGATTTTAAATACTCTGCAAACACAGTGTCTCCACTTTTTTGCAATTCTCCAATCAAAATACTCAAAAGCGGACATCTTCAGTTGTTTATGGTGTAAGGTGATGTAAGTTCATTAAAGTAAGATCATTAAATATGGCACCGTGAGAGAAAACGCCTTATTGCGGAGCATAATATATAAAAATGCTTCTGATCAATTTTCTTGTCAAAAACTTGGATTAACTTACTAATCAATGTTGTATGCAGTTGTGTGATGTCTTGCCTACCCATTACATACTGTATCTTTGACGACAGAAGAGCAAATCAAGAGCAATGTTTTGTTTCTCAATATTTCAGCAGTTCGCTCTTTGGCAACAGTTAAAATAGTTTAAAGAGATTTGAAGAACTGACTTACAGCTCTTTGTTTCTTTAGACGGGACTCTTCAAGTTGTCTGATGAAGAGTTCTTTATTCAGCCTCTGGAGACATCAAGTGATGAAACATCAGCACCACAGGCCCATGCCATCTACAAACGGCATGTGTCTCCTCCCTCCTGGAGCCCAGTCATACAGCCCATCTCAGGGAAACGACCTTTCAACGGTACCTGTGGAATCAAAGGTAAATCGTGCACATTTACTTACATTAGCAAAGAAAGCACAGCATAGAAATTATACCTTTTTTTTTTTAAACAGGATGTCAAACTAACGATTTGTAGTACAAACAGATACACCAGAAAGTTGATTGTTTTCATCTGGATCCAGATGAACACCATTAACTTTCCGGTGCTTCCTTCCCTGAATGATTGAGCATTCATGGAAACACGTAAACGGATGCATTACCGAAAGATTTTTTTCTGTAGTTAAGGCAAAGCTAATATCTGTTAATATCTTAAAAATGAGTGTGACAGGGTGTGGGTTGTGGCTCAGCTGCAGGGAAGGCGAGGAGCAGTGGGTTCAGAGTGTGGTGCCAGGGGAGCCTGACCCACGTAGCTGACCTCCATCATCTTATCATGTCTCCCCCATTCGAGTAGGTCGCTGTGTGTGGCGTGCAGCAAGAGGAGGCCGTTTGAAAACTAAATGATCAATGTTTGTATTATAAAGACAACATTTGTGGCTAAAATGTAAGCCCTCATATTGCGTCAGTACATTATTTTTTTTCTTGTAAATACAGAAACCGCAAAATACCAACAGCTCCCAGTGTGATTAAGGTCATGGTGATGTGCAAGTTTTTGTTTTTTTGTAACAGCAGTGGAGATAAGTACTATATTTACATATCTTAAGGCCTTAAATCTCTTTACTTGTTCAATGAAAATGCTTAATTTAAAAGTCAAAATACTGATAACTCATTAGCTACTAAGCACTGAATGATGAGAAAGATGATTATAAGTAATCTCTTGTCTTTCATTTGTCTCCTGGTAATAATCTGCAGAGGTTAGAAGAATAAAGCCACTGAAATGCAGACGTTCGTAAACCAGCTGCTTAAAATTCTGAGTTGAATTAATTGGCCCTGGAAAAAAAATAAATGTCCCAGAGGATTTGAGGGTTTGCTTTCAGAATCAGCTTAACAACAACAACAACAACAAAATATCAGGGCAGAGTTATAGTTGTGCCTAAGTATTACTTTAAACACTACTTTAAACACCAATCAAGCTCAGTTTTTTGTATTTGGAAAGATGTATTATTAGCTTATTACTTGCACTGAAATACATGAACTTCATTGCATCTTCCAAATTGCAAAGTAAATTACTTGTTTTGCTTTCTAAAGAATGATAGCACAGATGCATTTTCAAGGACAAAGAAGCTTGTGTATGGTTTTAATTGATTAAATACATATTTAGCATTTATATTGTTATTTCTTTTCAGCTTGCTGAACAGACTGATAAGGTCTGAACGTTGATTTAAGCAGTTTCTGTAATATCAGAATTTTCAAATCATTAAGCGCCTCCCCTCTAGGCCTGTGTTTACATTGTGCACTTAATCACTGTATCGCTATATGTCAGCCAATCCTAGAGATTTTTCTTTCTGTGTGGCTGTGGTTCATAAACCACAAATATGAACTGAGAGTAAGTTGAATGAAGATGATTTATGTAGGAGGAAATGCCTTATTATTTCACTAAACCTTCAGCTTAGTTTCGTTCTTACCTTATGACGGTTATATGTACATTTATATACATATAACCATGATAGGGTCATGTATTGAATTGAAGACTTTTTTAGCTTCTGAAGCAGGAAATGGAAGAAATGGTTTGAGAACAACTGCTCAAGCTATTTTCAGCTGCTTACTTACAGCAGATTGTTCCCTATTTGGCAGCATTTTGATGTTTGATGCTCTTTTTGATGCAAACAAAGGATTTGTGTCCTCTTGAAATCAGGACTAAGAGTCTTTCACTTGTTGGGTCTTCCTTGATGTCATGATCTTCATACAGCATCTGACAGCAGACTCATCTCTATCCAAGACGTCGTTGGGGACAGCACCATCACTCACCTTTTCTCACTCAATATGTGATTATACACCACTTTGCATTTAATCACTAGCTGTTATTAATCTCTGGCGCTCTTCCATAACATGTCTTTTGTTCTGTCTCCCTGCCCTCACCCCCTACCAGTCACAGGGGGGGGAGCGCTTGCTCATAGCCGGTCATCCGATTGTTGAGGTTTTCTCTGTATTGTTGTAGGGTCTTTATCTTTATTTATAAGTACCTTGAGATGACTGTTGTCATGATTTGGTGCTTTATAAATAAAACTGAATTGAATTGGCTAATGTGTAAACTGCTACATTACATTTTACATTCTCCAGGCTTCACTGCACCCTTAGATCAGCCTGACTGAGACTTTTTTTTTTGGCTTTCGCAGCACAAAATGCTAACCGTTGCATCCATGTCAGTTTAAACTGATTGATAAATAACACTACAGAATGATCTGAGTCACCCTGTAAGCCTTAGTATCATTAGGAGTGGTCTGTGAACTGAGGTGTATCCGGTAATTCTCATTCATTTCTGAAGCTGATATTTCGGCTTCGTCATAGCAACAGTAATATATGTGTGTCTGCTGTTGGTGTGCCCACTGTGCTTCCTGTCCCAGAGTATGTAAATGTTAAAGTTTTTGACAATATAATAAGGAGGATGAAACATTGACTTTTTTGCAGCTGACAAACAGAGTGGCCTTTATTGTGCAAACAAACAACACGTGACCTTTTCTCTGAGCTCGCTTCACTTGTGTTCATTTGTATGCTGTGTTTGTCATCCGTATGTCTGTATGTGCTTGGAGGTTGCTGCCCAAGTGCTAAGCATTTTCCTAGTATGCATGTGTATATCTATTATATGTGTTTTTGTCTAATCCAATAAAGACACGATCAGAAAATACTCAGAAAGATCAGCTAGAGATTGCTGAAGAGGATGACCAAGGGCAAAGATTTGTTTAACAGCACTGTGTACTACATGTGACAAGGTAAAGTCACAGTTAGTCTTTGTTGTTGTGTGTCAGTGTGAAAGATTTTAATATCTATTTATATTTCCCTTCTGCAGATTATCATCAAAGCTTTAAAGACATTGAGAGACAGCGGGAGCGTTGGGAGCGTAGGCAGCAGAGGAGGAGAAGAAGAATTCGTCAACGCTCTGTCAGCAAAGAGAAATGGGTGGAAACGCTGGTGGTGGCTGACCCCAAAATGGTGGACTATCATGGGAGCAAAGCTGTGGAAAGCTACATACTTGCTGTCATGAATATTGTAAGTATTCGATATTAATAGTACTATTACGCTACAGGTATAGGCATCAACAATGAAGCGATGACTGCCAGCCTGTATCTTTATATACAGACTTTAGATGAAGTAGTAGCTTAATGTGCTTGTGCAAATGCTGCATTTCCTCCTTTGAGATGCTCTGCCAGCCCCTTCCTGCAACAGCCTTCAGCTGCTGCTTGTCTGAGGGTCTTTAAAAAGCATGCTTCACTGGGCTGAGATCAGGTGACTGACTTGGCTATTGGATAATAGACCATTCACTTGCCTTGAGAAGCTCTTGGTGGGAGTGAGAAGGAGGATCCAACCGCGGACACGGAAGGAAACCAAACTGGGCTTAAACAAAAAGCGAGGCGTTTATTATGAGTTAGACATGACTACAAAAATAAAGCAAAAGGCGAACAGCAGGGTTGAAAACTAAACTAAAAACTAAACTGTGGTATCTATGAACACAGACGTGAACATGATTCTGACCAGGAATGTGCAAGAAACTATGATGAAGAAACAAGAACATGAAACATGAACACAACCTGAGCAGAATCATGAAGTACATGGAACTTGATGTGATGTGGAGGGAAGGAAAACAGACGACCTAACAAAGACTGAATGAAAACACACAGACTAAATACACACAGGAGGTGATCAGGGCAAGTGGAAACACGTGGGGAAACAGCTGACCGGAATAAACATAATGACGCCACAGGGGAAGAAAAACTAAACACGTTAAACATGGACACACCAGACTTTTCAAAATAAAACATGGACAGACACGAAAACACCACAATTAGAACATAGAACACGCAGAGACAAACACACAGGGTCACAGACAGTCCCTGACACTTGGGCATCTTTGGCAGTTTACTTCTATGTCATTATCCATTTCCACTGTAAAGCAACACCTCATCATATTTGGCTGAATCTAAAAAAAGAAACTCTTGCCTCTAAATAATTCATCCTGCTTCTTCCTTCAGCAGTCACGTCATCAATAAACACTATTGACTCTGTTTCACTGGTTCCATTGATTGTAGGTTTTGCTAATGATACACCTTTCTCTTTGAGAGTGTTCCTGCCTTGGCTAGATGTTGTGAAGGGATTTTCTTAATCAGAGACTGAAGTGTTCGATCATGTGGTCTTTCAGGTCTTTTGGTGTTGCTGAGCTGGTTGACACGTTCACTCCTTTTTAAGGCCAAATCAACGATGTGGTACAAAAGATTTCTCAGTGTAATACATTTACTTTGGTTTCTCAGTCTTCTTCACTTGTGTTTACATCTTTTTGGACCTCCTATGGAGAGTTCCAGTGATAAGTTACCAAATACTAGGACTGGGCGAGATCACCCAAAATTCATATCTCGATATTCTTTGGCTGAATCGTGCAGTCAAAATGTAAACTAAAAAGACGCTGAGCATAATAACAAAGACAGATTTCGCAGCTGCTCTGTTCCCAAGTTCTACTGGGTGACTGATAGCCTAGAGTTTGAAATCCGCTTCGTAACCTTGTCTCTTAACAGGTGCCATTTGTGGTCCTTATAATATTACACAGTACGGTAATATTACGTTGAAGCACAGTACGTATCACTCCGCAAGGCTTCTGACTACCGTAGCTGTAATGCTCCGACAATCCATCAAGCGGTGCAGCTTTGTAGCTTACAAAACTCGTACTAAAACTTTTTTTGACAGATTGTTGAGCGCCGTGTGCCGCATAAAATCGGTTCGTGGTGAGTAAGCACAACCACAATTCATACAAAAGGC
>NW_005187538.1:1031586-1046508 GCF_000239375.1 Pundamilia nyererei | reverse complement strand
GCTGCCGTGTCCATCTTGTCGTTGCCTGCAAGCGATGGGGGAGGGAGAGTTGTGTTCAGTGAAGGAGAGAGGTGAGGCAGAGTAACGTTGCATAGAGACAAAAGTGGACAAAACAGAGGCAAACTTGCGGCTCCGCAAGTATAATTATAATGTAACATATACTGTATCAATATAAATGATATTGTCACATCTCATACCTCGCAAAAAAATATATCAATATATTTAAAAACTCGATATATATCGCCCAGTCCTACCAAATACTGCTTGTCAATAAATCGACCAATTCATTTTGTACCTCTGAAAAAGGGGAACTATCTATAAAAATGAACAGTTATTAATGTAAGTAGGGAGGACGCAACTAGGCCATTTTATCTCACCCGGAAGGGGATTTGTGTCTCCAGGGAATGTGGAGAACTACACTGTGGAGGCACTATTGGACAAATGTTTTGATAGATTTAAACTAATATTAGCACACAGAGGAATAGTTTTAGAATTTCTTTTAATGTAGAGTTGAAGGATGAATATCTGGTGCATTTTGATTGAAAATTTTCAGATTTTCTTTAAAGCATCATGATAAAAAAGTCTTTTTCTTTCTCTCCTTTTTTCCAACCATGTCATGCCACAACTCTGCAATCAATGTTATTACTATATCGTATTCATGGATCTAGTAAGGTGACTTCACTATTACTGAGTAGCGCATGAGGGAGTTTTCCAAATTAGTGCCATGTTGACTCAGACCGCAGCACCTGAAAGTTCTATCAGAGGACATAATATCAGGAAATGCAATTCACTGACAGAAAAGGACACAGATATACTGACTTAGCACACAGTAATACAAGGAGGAAGCAGCTATTATTCTCCACATCCTCCTGCGGTTCTTTTTTAAATTTCTTTACAGTGTTACATAGCAGTTTACATAGCTTTGAACTTTAAACGCCCAAACAATTCAGTTTTGCAAAAACAAGCTTGCAGAGCTTCAAGGGAAACAAACCGTTCAAACAATGTCATCATCTTCCTCATCCGCCAGTTGCTCTATTGTCTCCTCACCAGCGATGTCTTGAAATCGTCAACCATGCAAGAGGCTCATGTTCTCTGTCTTCTGCTGTTTTCTGTGCACACAGAGTAAGGATTTATGAAAAAAAACATAACCCACAGTGCAGTCAATCGAATGGAAAATCATTGTGTATTCACAAGGATGACACCCTCGTATCACTTTGAGCTAACAGTCGAGCGAAACATTAGCACAGCACTCTGTGGGCCGAGGGGAAACGCGTTACAACAACAGCACATTGTTGTGGAGAAAAATGCATGAGCTTTAAAAAGCCACAGCTTTGTTTGTACTCACAAGTTACAGAGTAGGAAAAAGTGGATAAAGATGAAATGATGATAAGGTTGTTTAACAAAAATGCTGCTGTTGTTTGTTATATGCTCTGAAAAACATCTTTGAATGACACAACAGTGAGGTTATAAAAATAATTTTTGATGAATGAAGTCTTTTCTCGGTGTCGGAGTTGTTCTGTCTGAAGTGCCTCAGTTTTATGATTTGTACAGAAGGTTTAGTTTGTAGGGATTTTGTCCAGCAGCAAGAAAATGAAGGGATATGTCCAGCGACGTGTGCCCTTTCTTCAACATAGTATGAACCATGAATACACAATTCATGTACGAAAAAACACACCAATGGATTTAAACTGGGGTGAAAGTATAAAATAAAGTACATTATAAAATTAGGTTTCAATTTTTTTTTTTCCCCCTTTTAACTATGTTTGCTCAAACGTAAATGCTTCCCATAATCAACAGCATATTTCGAGGTCTATCTGTAAAACTGCTAGAAAACCGTCCTTTAAAATGAACTTCCATCTGAATTACAATGACTTTCGCAGCCTGGATCAGTGTAGCAGTGGAACGAACCACATCCAATAAACAATCATAGTTACAGAATGCTTGTTTATAGCTGTTAAGAAGAGAGGTAGTCAAAGGCAGGAGAAAGGTTGACCTTTTTGTAAACGGGGGCAGAATGTGATTTTTGTACAAACCACGAGCGTGTGTTTCAATGGTCTCCTCTCAGAGGCATTCATGGTGCTGTATGTGAGGAAGAAAATAAGGCAACATAGAGGGAAGAGTTGAATTCCTGCTTCACCTCTGCAAAACTAACCTGGTGCTAAGTTAGGAAACAAATGGTCAAATTCAGACACCCCAGTTCCAGACTTGTACTACGTCCCGAAAAGCATACTGTCTGAAGCACACTTTCTTTTTAATGCTAAAGCAATAATGGTAAATGGCCTGTATTTATATAGGGCTTTACTAGTCCCTAAGGACCCCAAAGCGCTTTACACATCCAGTCATCCAGCCATTCACGCACTGGTGATGGTAAGCTACATTGTAGCCACAGCCACCCTGGGGCGCACTGACAGAGGCGAGGCTGCCGGACACTGGCGCCACCGGGCCCTCTGACCACCACCAGTAGGCAACGGGTGAAGTGTCTTGCCCAAGGACACAACGACCGAGACTGTCCGAGCCGGGGCTCGAACCGGCAACCTTCCGATTACAAGGCGAACTCCCAACTCTTGAGCCACGATCCCAACCTGTTGTAAGCAGCTTTTCATGCTCTTCCCCAAAAAATGCATTGAAACCTGCTGCTCTATCAGTCTCTGTTGATAATGATGCTTAGAGTTTTATATCCCAGCGAGTTCCTTCCACCTCTCAGGCTTTTCTTTCATGCTTCTCATTTCTGGTTTCTCAAATCAACTGACCAACAAAGATCTGAGGTGATTTCCTTTCACGCTTCTCACTTCAGATTTCACGAATCAATTGATCCTTCCCTGTTCTGTAGTAATTAACCTCATGCTGCTTTCTGCCCTTTGTAAAGGATTTCCTTGTGGGAATAGAAAACAGGTTAGCATTTATATACAGCTTTTCTACTTGCACTCAGAGATCTTTTGGCCACAAGAACACTGACTAATGCATTCATCCAGCTCTTTATTTTTGCACTAAAAGCACTTTTACCCCAACCCAGAGCCTTTTTGCTGCATGGTGACTGTGCCACTGTTAAAGCTACTGACTAACTCTTTAAATTTTGGTACTTTGTCCCTAGGTTATTTTTTTCTAAAGTGCTCAAGGAACCATATTTGAAAAAAATAGAAGAGTTTAGGGTAATACTTTTTACATCCTCCATATTCCCTGAGTGCAAACCAGAAACCCAAAGGTGAAAAATTACGTCAGATGTTGTGTTGCTGTTTGTGTGCATACAACTACTGACGTGTTTTGCTTTAAATGTGCATAATTACAGGCTATAATTATTTCTTTTTAAATACCAGGGCACTTAGGCTTTTGATAGTTAAAGAGACTAGCTTTAATAAATAGATTTGAAAGCTTTGATGTTAAGAGGTTAAAAGTATTAAAAAGCTGTACAGGTCCCCGCTCACAGACTCTCTTTGAAAATTCAGATCATGACTCGCGCATAGAAAAACAATGAAAGGCTGGGGAAAAAGGTTTCTAAAAAAAATAAATATTTGTAAAATGCAAATGATAATTCATGTTGAAAATGAAGAATTGAAAACTGCAAATTATTAACTGAAAAGGTCTAGGCTGATACTTTAGCTAGGGTGTCAGTTTGAGCATAAATGTGTTTAATAAATGAAAATCCAGCAGTCAAGTTTATTTTTCTAGCCATTGCCCTGATTTTAATATAGTGTTAAAAGAAGTTTTCTTCCAGGTTGCAGGTCTCTACAGAGACGCCAGTATTGGGAATGCAATCAACATCGTGGTTGTTCGACTCATCCTGCTGGAGAAGGACGAGGTAAAAACAGATTTCTGTATTTTAATGAAGGGTGGTTTTATTAGTTTCCATATAAAGAGTCAAATCCAAAATTCCTGACCACAGAAATTCTTCAATAGTCTGGTGTCCTGAAAGTTAGCCTTACCAGTTTTGTTTTCTTATTTTTTTCAAGTGTGGGTCAGAATGACCTGTTTTACCTACTCTCTGGGTTTCTTTCCATTTAATGAATGAAATCCCATTCAGAATGACTGAAAACTACTAAACATTACTTGCTTTTAGGTTCTTGGGTGCAGTCAATCCTTGCAATTTGTAACTATGCAATAAATAAATGAAAATGGGTTTTCTTAGTCATTCTGATTGCTGTACTGTATGTACAAACCGATTGTAAGCAGTAAAATGTACAGAAATGTTTTGCTGACAGCTGTTAGAATTACAAAACTCACTCTTAGTAATAGCCGAGATATACAACACACTGACAAGGACGCTATCACCTTATGTTCATCGAATGTGAAAGTCATGGTGCAATTTGGTTTTCCATTTCATTTTCCATTTCAGTTTATAGCCATATTTATCTCTGTGCTGTGCACTTATTCCGGGCAATTTTGTGTACTTAGAGTGCATTAGCTGCTAATGATTGATTTGTCTGCTGTTATGTTTTCTTCTCTTCATCTGATTGTGACATGTCGCTGATAGGATGACTTGAAGATTACACACCACGCTGACAACAGCTTAAACAGCTTCTGTAAGTGGCAAAAGAAACTCAACATGAAAGGGGACGAGCACCCGCTCCACCACGATGTCGCTGTTCTGCTCACCAGGTACTATATACACCCGGATCACTGCTTTCCTTCGTAGTACATTTATCTTTTTACTGTTTGAGCCCAAAGCCCAGCTATGCGTGTAATGTTAATATTGGTGTGCAATTGGCAATCATAAAGTTTCCTGTTTAAATTAGTCTGTTAAGCCCTGTGGCAACGTGAGATCACACAATGGTGACTAAACCTATGGCTCACTGATTAGGATATTGCTAAATTTATATACTTGCAGTTTTGCAAAGCGAGTGTCTGTGGCGACCCTTACAGCTAATGCAAGGTGAATATCAAAAATGAACCAAAGAGTACCACAGTCATTTCTGCATTATTCAACAGGGCATCAATTTGTGATATTGCAGGGCGTAATGGAACAAGAAGACGCAGCCTCAGCTTTTACATGAAAAGTAGCCGGGGAGAACTGCTTTTACTCAGCCCTGCAGTTTATGAGCTGTGCAGCTTGAAATCAGATCATGTTTTTTTTTCTCAAGACAATGACAAAAGGCCAACTAATGCCTGATTTTGTTATTAAAACTAAAATTATTTAGTTCCCTTTAGAATTCAATGTTAATAACATTCAACCAAGATTGAAACGTCTGTGATATGACTGAGATTTTGTTTGCACGACCTTTCTCTACTGTCACAGTTCAGAAGTAATAGTTTGACTTTTTGGAAAAGACACTGATACAAAAGTACTGTGCCCACACATTTTTTGGTAGTTTGCCTTGAAGCAGTACCTAACCAATTTCAGAGGAATGTTTTTTGTTAGTTAAGCCGCTTGATAATGACCTATGACGCACTTAACTCAAGGGATGAACCAGTGTTGTGTTCACACAACTTAGCAAAGAGCCAATTTTAAATTGTATCTTTAGGCACTAATTTAATAACAACCTGCCAAAAAACAAATTGTTTGTTCCAATTTCTTTACTCGAAATCTATGAAATATGCCAAAAGGAAAAAAACACTGTTTGACAGACATAAAACAGTATCTTTGCGACATCAAGGTGATTCCTGAAGAGCTGTTACCCAAAAACTTGGCATATTTCTGTATAATGTGCAGTTTGTCCTTAAAAAATGTAGGAAACTGGACAAAAGTGGAAGATTAAAGAAGACATGCCAGGCCTAAAAAGAATATCTAGAGCGGGAGAACAGCATCTGAGAGTCATGTTCTGAACAAACAGGGAAAAATGAATCAAATACCTGGCACAGGACCCGAGAGATGCACCTGGCTTTTCACATTGATCCATCTACTGTTCACTGAAGCCTCATCAGAAATGGTGCCTCTCAAGAAGCCATTCTTAAGGAAGGCAAACATTTGTGCTTTTCATGATCCCACCACTCAGATGTCTTTTCTATTTCCTCTGTCCTCCTCTTGTTCCCTAGATGATCTGCTCTCTTTTTCTACCTTGTTTACCTAATGAACCTTGTCTAAGTAAAGTAGTAGTGTGAGCAGCAGCAGCTCATATGCTCCACCTGTGTCTACACAGCACAAAGTCACTGTAAGGGGAGGAAGCGTGATAGCAAAAATGTTAAAACACTCTTCTGGCTTTAAAAAGCTGGATTTGCAATTTGAGCTGTTATCTGCATATGTTAAATATTTTTAAATATAAGATCTGAGTAGAAAGTAATGCATATGTAAAATCCAGTTATGCGTTTTATTCATTCATTCACGTCTCGAATGAATGAATGCTTCCAGTCATAAAAAGATCATTATTATTATTTTTTAATCATTGCTTCACCCCTTTTTCTGATATGTGACCAACAGTCTGTCGTCTTCTTTCCACAGAAAGGACATCTGCGCATCCGTCAACACACCTTGTGAAACCCTGGGTCTGTCGCATGTGGCGGGAATGTGTCAGCCGCATCGCAGTTGCAGCATTAGCGAGGACACGGGCCTCCCACTGGCTTTCACTGTAGCACACGAGCTAGGACACAAGTAAGGTTTTGGTGCATGCACACATACAAACACAACCATTGTGGCATTCTAGTCTTTGGAAGGTCAGTCAGTGCAAACATTCAGGCCCCGAGTTTCACCAGCGAGCCAAAGTCATGTTCGTCAGCACAAACGCTCTGTTAGTGTCTTGTTCATCAGCCTCTTTATAAAACATGAAGCTTGATCCTGGAGTCGACTTTTCATATTCTAAAATAAATCCATTATAACACTGGATATGTAAAAAAAACCTTCATTCCTTTTTTTTCATTACAACATTACACATTACAACTGTACTTTACTAAGATCTTCTTAAATATCACCCTTTCTTCTTTTAACTGCTGGTCTAATAACAATAGACCGAGCAATAAAGAAAAACAGTACGACACAAGACGCTAAATAATAGATTAACACATGAAATAAAAGCAACACTCTAAAGTGATCTCAAGTCAGGGTGTTAACACATTTCCTGTTTTCTGAAACAAATGATATTTGAAAATTGTGTATCTAAGTGTTTAATTATGTATGTAATTAGACCACTCTGCTCTCTCTATAAAACTCACCAAAGTTGCCCTCGTCAGGTATTAATTTTAACAGGATGAAACAACCTTGGAAGACAAAATAATTGAAATTCCAAAGCAACCAGTTTGCTGAGAACATTAGTGCTTTCTGCTCAATTTGAACTTATTTTAATTTCATTTGATTTTTGCCCTCTGTTTGTTTATTGGTCAATTAACCAAACTGTTTAAACATTAACACAAATTAAAAAAAAAAAAAAGTTACCTTGATGCTACAGCCGCATAATCCTCGAGGACAGACTGCTATTTGTATTCGGCTAGTGCAGCACTCATTCAAAGTGTGTCTGCTCAGAACTGGCTGTTATTGGCTTAAAGTAAGAGCGAGTGCTTGAAGTCAGTTGTCGCCGCATAAATACAACGTGTTATTAAATTCGCAGCTGATTCAGGCTGCCCACATTTAGTTGTAAAGCAGAAAAGAGGGAAAAGTCTCGTTAATGTGCCCAGAAGAAAGAACGAGCCAGTGCTCGTGTGAATTTGTAAGGCCAATAAGTCCAGTTTAATAAAGAGCAGCTTATGCAAACAACATTTATAATCAAGATTTGTGAATAAAGAATAAACTTATATAGTAGATTTTGTTGACATAAAAAATATGGAGGACTGCACAACCAAACAACTTTATGCCCGACGCTGCCTGTCCTTGGTCCACAGCAATACACGCATCAAATCTGCGGTGAATCGGATGAGCTGTTGTTCAGAAAAGTAAACAACAGGTGCACACACACACACACACACACACACACACACACACACACACACACACACACACACACATGCAAGAGCTGAGTCTCTCATTATGCTCTTATTGTCGCTTGGACTCCATCTACACACAACTACACAAAACCTTGCTGTTTTGAAAAGGCGACTGCTATGAGCATACACACCAAAAAAGCGTGTGTGTGTGTGTGTGTGTGTGTGTGTGTGTGTGTGTGTGTGCATTGCAGGTAAATGATATAGCAAAATCTCCAAAGTGAACCCGAGGACCAGCTTGGTTATAGATAATGTAAAATGTATTTTAAAAATGTATTTTATTATTCTTTGAGATGAATAAAGGATGAACATCACACAACCAAACAACTCAGTCCTGCATGTTCTCGGATCTACGTCAACACACACACATCAGGTCTGAGGTAGATCGGATGGACTGCTGTAACAGCAAACAAGAGACACACGAAGGAGTCGAGTCTTTCATTATAGTCTTATTGTCACCTTGACTGCATCTATACAATCATAAATCACACCCTCTTCAAGCTAATTCAACTTGACTCCTGTGACTTGAAAGAGTGAGTGGTTGATAGCTTAATTTATGTCTTAATTACTGTACTCAGATCAACCTATACTACAAGTGTGTACTTGTACTACTTTTATTAAGTCAGCTTAGGAACTTTGTCCTTGAAAATGTGCTGAACAGACCCTATTTTTCACAATTTATATATATGGTTTGTTTGGTTTTACCCTTGAATATATATCGAGGTTATTTTCTTGAAGGATTGAACAGGTCTTAGGCTGAAGGGAGCCTATTGTGTTCAAGGGTGTTCTTATTATGACGACAAAATTAATTCAGAGCATGAAAGGCTATGAAAGTTATTTTCTTCATTCAAAACCACAATGGTACAATTAGACTGCTTAAAAGGGTAAAAAGAAAATATTGTGTATATTTGTGTTATTGCCTGTGTTTTATATTATGTGATTGGTCTGATTGTTTGGTTTTTTGCCACTTTATTGAGTGTCTTTTTTATATTACTGATAAGGATACACATGGTGCAAGTGTACTGTATTTCTTCCAGTTACCATGAAAATCCTACATCACTGTCTCCTGCTACTATATTGTATAAACATGGTGCTGCGAATCATCTAAAAAAAGCTGTTGTATTGTAAAGTTGTATTATTACCCTGGAAAACAGCTATTCTGTAGATGGAATATGTCTACTAGAGTATGACAGAAAGCCTTTTCTTTTTTACAGGGTCTCTGGCTAAAATTGAGAAAATTAATGCTGCAATGCTTTGTTGAAACGAAGAACAACTATAATACTGAAATACACATGATCATACATGTAATTGTTTGATCAAGCTTCATTTATGATTTTAATGATTTAATGAAGTCAGATTAGTTTGTCTAAGGTTTTCTTCATGCTCATTCATCGATAAGCAAAGCGCAGATTTTTCAATTCAAAATTAAAATCCAAACTTGTTCTTGGAACTCGTCACATGTTAAAAGAAGTTACATGTTAAAAGCCCAATTTCCTTTAAAAATTAATTCCTAGAAAATGATGATGAAATGCATTTGCTGTACTTGAAAGAAGCGGATTTTTCTTAATCGACATCCATCAGATGTTGAAAAACTTGCAGCCAGTCATCGCTGAAGTTTTCATTGGCATTACTGTTCTCAACCTTGAAAAGTACTAAGCGCTCGTAAACTTTTCTGTATTTGGCAGCGCCCTATAATTTGAAATCTATTGCTTTTCACTTTCTCTCTCAGGGTGCAATGGTAGTATCTAAGAAAAATAGATCCTAGAGCTCCAGATAAAGAGAAAAAGAAATTCAGGCTAAAAAGATGCGGTGAATGGCCTTTTCCTCATCATATTCACATAAGTAATGTTTGTGTAGTCATGCTCTCTGCAAGAAGAAAGAAACTCTGTGTCTCTTGTAAATGAGACATCAAGTCTCAGTGGGACTACCTGGATAAACAAAGGTTACATGAATAAAAAAACACAAGTTCTGCCTGTTTTGATGTATCTTAAACATGTCGAGTGCTCATAATTCTTTGTTATACTACACATGCGGCGCTTTGCCTTGATATACATGTTACATGCTGTGCCCCCTCACTTTTTCCCCTTTTTTTGTGAATCCTTTTTATCACAGTTTTGGGATTCAGCATGATGGCAGCGGTAATGACTGTGAACCCGTTGGGAAACGACCTTTCGTCATGTCTCCACAGCTCCTGTACGGCACCTCTTTGCCCAGGTGGTCACGCTGCAGTCGCCAATACATCACCCGCTTCCTAGAGTGAGTGCCTGTTTGTTCTGTATGACTGTGCTGCTGTGTAACATACATGTATATAGGCTTGAGGATTCATGTGCCCTAAACTTTTTGGATTTCCCTGCAGTTTCCCTGTTTGCTGTCATCTGTCACCAACATCTAGAACCATTAGCAGATCACAAAACTAAACCATCACTACATAATAAAACTTCCTGACCAAGATACACTGAAAATAAGTTACATAACACTGTTTCAAATGACCTTTAACATTAGAGCCCTTTAGGTAATAATGGCTTTTCACATTAGTACAGAAGAGAGGCTGTTCTTCACTGCTGAATGCTTTTATTACTGTGGCAATGTTATCTTAGAAAATTATTTCTATTGAAGGGCAATGGCCACCTCATTGTTAAACCCCTTAAGTTCAGCAGCACAGTTAATGCCGCCCACTTACTTTAGTGACTGACATTAAAAAAAAGGCCCTCTAACCCACCTCTCTTCTACATCTGATAGTCAAATAGTGACCCAGGACTAGTAACTGTGACTTCTAACTTCATTTAAAGCTCACTGGACAGTCAGTAATTCATATGTGATGAAGTTGAGTAAAAGCCTAAATAGAGTACTTCTTTTTCTTGAATCAACGCTTTGTTTAAATGGATTTTGAAACAGACATTTCTGTCTGTGACAGTCTTTAGTGAGCTTTTTACATCATGTACTGATGTCAGTTTTGCAATGTTCCTGTTGAACTGTGTAGTTTTTGGGCTTTTCTTGCCAATATTAACTTATACTCAATATTATTAAATTATTGATAATAGTATTTGATAAAAACAATGTATACTCAGTAGTGTAACTTTCAGTATATGGCTGTATACCCCATCAAACGTTCCATCATCTGGCTACTTTTACACTACAGTCTGCCAGTGTCTCTCAGCTGTACAGACAGCTGCTACCATCAAAGACTTGATTCTTGCTTCAGCAGCACATGTGCTGAACGTCTGAAATATTTCACCATAACTGCCCCAGTTTCTTTGCTCCGAGCATCTGGAATTCATTTAGTGGGTGTTCAGCTACTTGACAGTATCGTCTTCTTGACTCCACTGTGGGAGTTCACGGTGATATTTACACTTGTGGGAGTTTGCGGCACAAAAGCCAGTGGTTTGTGTGTTTATATGAGTTATATGTGTTTATTTGTGTGTCTGTTTCTGACAGATAGTTTAAAGTGGGGGAAAAAAAGTCTAAAACCACTTAAAACCAGCACTTCCAGTTAGTTCAGTCAGTATGTGTTTTAATCAAAACAAACTCGCCTATATGTATTTTGCAATATTTTGACTATAGTGTGTTAGCATATATTTTAGCATTGTGCTCAAAGCCACAATGCATTCAATCATGGTTAACGTGAGGTTTTATTTTTCTTTCCATTTTATTCACTTAACTCTACCCATCTCACCCCATTTTTCTCTGCCACGTCTCTGCCGCTGACTGAAAGACAAAGCCTCTATTGTATATATAGCTTCATTTGTCCCAGCAGGCCTCCATAGCTCGCACTGCTTCAGAGGTCTGATCTGTAGGTGTCATTTCATGTAGAAAGTGAAAGGTCACACTGAGCTGACGACTGATATAATCACATAGATGGGCTACTAAACAGAGCCTCGCTTAAATGTCCAGACTGCTGAAAGAAAACCTAAGATAGCTCAGACATAACAGTGTATAGATGGATGGATGGATATATATATATAGATATAGATGGATAGATGGATCTGATAGAGCCAAACAAGACTTGGGTCATCACTAATACCTCTAAGATTAACACAGTGATGACTATGGCTAGAGGCATGCATTAGACTTTCATGTTGTCCATCTATGTACACTGATGGGGGGGGGTGGTATTGAATATCATATCCCAAATCAGAAGACAAGATTTTTTTGCCCTTCTTTGAAATTGTAAAGGACACTGGATTGTTGACAATTACATTGTTTTCAATTATGAATTCTTCAAAGTTCTAGATTGTGAAAGAGCTGGTGTTTTATTAGCACTAAAATAAGAGTCTCCATCAAGATAAAGTTATGATGGCCCTGTGTTAAGTAATGTGAGCTTTGTAACATGATTTTTAGCTGCATGTATCTAGTTATGCTTTTAAATAATGCAGCCTGGAAACACTCTTGAAAATCAAAAATAACAAAATTTAATAACCAAAACTGTCATCCTTCACTTGTTTGTAATGCTTTAATTTAAAAAGATAATAAGCATGTGTCACTAAAACTGTGATTAAATGGTAAATGGGGTGCTGCCTCTGTAGCACTTTTCTACTCATACTGGGCAAAAAACAAGTGACCTCTGTCAAATTGCAAGCGCTGACTTGTAATGTACATAGTATTTTTCCACAACTAGGTCCAGGTGTTGCCCTTTCACAGATTTACAGGACTTGAACTGCATTTTTATGGGGGGTGGTACCTGAGCAGAGCACGCAGGAAGCAAGTTACTTAAAACTCATTCATGTTCTCATGTGCAGTTAAGCAGGGTTACGTCTGAAAAAGTTCAAGCCTGAAGTGCATGTGTGAAAACAGCTAAATTTATTATGAATCTGGACAGACTTTGATGTAAGCTGCAACCTGACTGGTTGGTAAAGACAGCAACTCTGGAGACATCAAAGACTGAATGAAACTACTTGTTGTAATGTGACAGAGGCCACTTTTCATCTTTCTGTTGTGTATATGTTTTTTCTTTTCTTTTTTTCTGCTACTGCACATACATGAGATTGTTTGACTCTCTTGAGTGCTTTGAGTGCTCAGTTGGAGTAGAAAAGTATAAGTACCAGTCATTTACCATTTAATCTTATTAGCCAGTTCACATGCTTATTACCATTTTGATTAAAGACCAATGCAGGACAACTCTTTTGGGTTCACTGAAGCAGAACTGTTATTTTTGGTTTTCGAGTATGTGAATGTTGGGAAATGCAGTTATTTAGCAGCTTGACCATAGATGTAGCTAAAGCTCACATTACTTAACATCATCACAACTTTATCTTCGCAGAGATCAAAGTCCTGGTAAATTTAAATCGACAGATCCAAAGAATCAAAGTGATTCATCCGTACTTCAAACAACTTTTTTCCTTGGCCGACACTCTTAAACCAGGATTTTGATGGATTTGTCTGCTATTGTCATGATATAGAGGGGTTTTTAGCTGAAAAACACGTGGTCCAACAAGCTTGACAGGAGCACTATCAATTAGCTATTTAGCGCCATCGCCAGGCTAACATAGGCCAAGTGTTGCCAAGTGTTCAAGCTCTATATATTTTAGTGATTGGTTAGGATAATTAGAGTTTCCTAAAATGATGCGAGATTTGTTGGCTGCACATATATGATGTGAATCTCTCATTCTGCTCGTTGGAAACCAGTGTGAGATGATTGAGTAGATCTGCTAGTAACTAGTAGAAAACTAGTAAGTGTAAAACTTACTAGTAGAGGAGTAGTAGAGGAAGATGACCTTACTCTGAGCATCCTTCTTTGCCTTCATGGGGCTCGAAATTCTTGTGTTACTAAAAACAAAATACAGGTCGAAGTAAACTTATCACTTATCTTTCTCCTCATCTTCCACTTGACACTGTGATGCCTGTAAATAATTTTTCTGTTTGAGTCTATAATTATACTTGACTGCTGTAATCACATAATTAAACACTCGCACGTTGATTGTCAAGCTGTGGATGGAGTGGGAAAGAGAAATGCTCTTTTGAATGAAATGTCATGCAGAGAATATATGCCTGCAGTTGATTATTATATTCAGATGGGCTTTGTAGCTGTGTATCAACTCTGGTTTTCTGAAACTTTTCCGCCTTTTAATTACAGTGCCCTCATCTAAGTTGTCGTTTGTAGGTATTTGTATAGCCACTGAGTTGTGCAAGGGCTAGTGTTACTCCCACATTAAGTTTTTAAAGCTATAACCTGTCAAAATTTGTACGTTCGGCATGTTGTTTCCTAAAAACAATCGATAAATGAAACCCTCAGGGTTTAGTAATAACCAATGTAGCCTTTGTTATTGTACATTTGCTTCAGTCACCTATATAAAGAAATCAAAAAAGTTGTACTATACTCCACAGCCGCTGACATTTTTATAAACTGCGATCATTTCGTTCTTTTCTCTAACTTCTACCTTCCTCCTCCCTCACAGCCGTGGCTGGGGCTGGTGCCTCGATGATGCCCCGGTGAAGGATAGGTTGTCTCTATCTACGGTGCTTCCTGGCGTTCTGTACAGTGCTGTCCATCAGTGTCGGCTCCAGTATGGATCAGGATCCCTGCTCTGTGATGACATGGATGTAAGATTCTCTAAAATTACACAATTAAATGATAGTCTTTGTCCCGTAATCCTTAAAAATGTTCTTATGATGTTTTTGATCAACCCCAAAACCTTAACGACTGTTCCCTGATTCAGTAAGAGCTTTTAGATCTTCTGTTCTTTCTTGACATGAGTTTCTTTTCTATGCACTATGCATCCATCTTTTTCCTTGGTTTTACTGTCTTATTTCTGACAAATTTTAAGGACATTAAACCACAATAGTGTGATTTAAAATATTACCCCACATAAGCTGACTTTGGCAATATCTTTGGCCATTCCTCAGAACTGTCTGTCGGCTTATTAAACTAAGAGAACATATAAGGAAAACATTCTCCGCTCTGCACCAATTTCTGCGTTTCTTTAACCTCATTCCCCTGAGTGCAATGAAATAACAAAATGTTAATTCCAGCCTCACAACAACCACATAAATGTGTTGATTACAGTTATAACCTTTTAATAACACACAAGGCGAAAAAATTGCCTAAAGAACTAATCTAAATGGACTAAACAGCCATTTTAAAATAAC
>NW_005187538.1:1030190-1031526 GCF_000239375.1 Pundamilia nyererei | reverse complement strand
ACATACATACACTACCGGTCAAAAGTTTTGGAACACCTCAATTTTTCCAGTTA
This sequence comes from Pundamilia nyererei, assembly GCF_000239375.1. Taxonomy (NCBI): domain Eukaryota; kingdom Metazoa; phylum Chordata; class Actinopteri; order Cichliformes; family Cichlidae; genus Pundamilia; species Pundamilia nyererei. The sequence goes on along the minus strand of NW_005187538.1, from coordinate 1,031,473 downwards.
TTTATTGCAAATCAAGTCGTTCAAGTCCAATGAATAGCTTCAAAGCTCCAAAACTTCAAAATAATTTACATTTCTGAATCATACAAAAAGGCCTTTTTCAGGGAACGCAAAATATGTTAACAATTTAAATCTGTTCTGCAGCAATGGAGGCTGATCAAGCCTTGAAAACTGGCGCTACTAATTCCTACAGGCACTCCAACTTTTCTGGATTACTTACAAACCCCTCTGTCTGCATAAAGGCAGTGTGGCAGCACACCGTGGTACCATACCCTCGTGAGCATCAGTTGAACAGTATTGTACTGCAGGAAAGTAGTGTGTTGCTACAAAAAGAAGAGAAGACTGAATCTAACATAGTGTGTCGCTGATAGTGGATAGACAAGGTGAGTCCTTCTTCTGTTTGTACCTGACCTGACCTTTTGTTTTGGTTTCCTTGCTTCTTAAGTTATTTAACACTGACCAATGAATCATTCAAGTATACAAAGGCTGAACCAGTGTTGTCTGTGCATAACAGACAACCTAACAGAGAACTTGGTATATCACTGCATGATGTCCAGTGGGTCTTTAAAAGGATTTGAGGAAACTGGACTATTGGAGGAGAAAAAATAAAGTGGAAGGCCTAAAAAAATATCTACAGTAGATGAACAATGTAGTCTTGTTCTTGAGACATGGGAACAAATTCACAAAAGACCTGACACAGGACCTCAATTCAATTCTATTCAATTTTATTTATATAGTCTATTTATATAGACCTGAGAAATGCATCTGGCTCTTGAATTTATCCATCTACTGTTCACTGAAGCCTCACCAGAAATGGTCTCAGTGGAAGGGAGGCTGTCAAGAAGCCATTCATAAGGAGGGGAAACTGGGAGACGAGGCTGAGGTGTGCTAATTATAAAGGACCTGGACTGAAAATCAATGGCTTGAGCTTTTTGTACTTTGCTTCTGTTTTTTTAACCTTTAATTTAGAACCACAGCAAGTGCTATGTTTTTCTATTTCATTAACACCGGTAAAGCCAATTTATCTAACTTTGGTAAGGAAAATAATACATTTATGCTTTTATTTAGTCAGGGAACACATGAAGACACAATAGTGGAAAGACATGCAGCAAATGATCCAGCCAGCAGGGAAGTCTTGCTCCTTTGGGCATTTGTGTGTCCGGCACTCACTTGGCATTGTTTCCCTCCCACCTTTTTTGACAAAGAGGAAGAAAAAGACAGCTCTTCATGGGGAGATTTTTTTGTGCAAAATAAATGTGATGTATTATTTGAGTCCCCTCTTTTTT
>NW_005187538.1:1027284-1029247 GCF_000239375.1 Pundamilia nyererei | reverse complement strand
TTAACCAGGTAAGAACCTGAGTGTTTCAGAAGCTGAAATCTCAGAAATGTCTACATCATAATCGTGTTGTCCACATATTCATCACAAATGTCAAGAGATGCAAAGTGGAAAGGGTCAAGACAGTTGGACCAATCAGTCGGGGACCTCCTAGATATTTTTGACCTTTTGGTGTGTTATCAGCTATAAATTTCCACCTCTGTAGGTCTTTGGATTGATTATTTGTGCAAATGCAGGTCAGAGTTCCTTTCACACTGTCAATCAGAGCATACAGCATGACCAGCATTACAGAAGAGTTAACAATTCTGGGGAATACACTCACTTGTCAGAGGCTGGCTGTGAAGCTGAACATGTTTGTACAGGAAATATGATGCTGTCGCTATAGGGGATGTTCAGCTTAGCTGAAATCAGGGTTGATCAGCCAGATATTTCTAAGGCTCATTGATTTTTATATCTGATCAACATTGGAGTTCTGAGGATTGCTTGGCCGAGCCACCTGATTAAGAGTTCTTAGTTTTTGGACCAGGCAAACAAACATATTTTAATAAGTCAATTATAATTTAGTTTTTTGTTTTTTTTTAAGACAAAGTCAGGACATGGACATCAGGTTAACTCTCAGTAATGGTATTGTAAATTCATTCAGAAGTATATGATGCATAATGGATGACAGAGTGAAAGAATAGAAATCCGTTCATATAAGGCACTGTGGTGCATTTCTAGAAGAAGTCGATATCAGGCATCCCTGCTGGATAGCTGCAGCCGGTAATCCTCATCTGATCTGCCGTGTCTGAAGAGAGGACACATCTTATCACTCAGAGCAAGAGCAAACATTAAGCTTTATGAGTGGCTGTAGGCGTCATCTATCGTTATTAATAATATTATTTTGAACTACAGTTAAAAATATGGATATTTGGCATATAAGATAAGATGCTAGCAACTCCAGTTACTCATAGAAGAGCATCAAACACGTATTATCTACAAGGCAATATGAAAATTAATCAACATTTTTACATGCAACATTTTCAGTAAAATGCAATAGTTATGCCTGTTATGACTATTTTTATACAGTATTTACTTGTGTGATGTACTCTAAAAATATATGAAAAGCAAGCAAAAAAAAAAGGGGCTGTGGGTGTGAGATATTAATCTTTATTTGCTCTTCCAGAATGTATGCAGCACTCTGTGGTGCACTGTGGGAACAACCTGCCACTCAAAGCTGGATGGGGCTGTGGATGGAACAAGTTGTGGGGAGGACAAAGTGAGTTTTTCCTCTCATGACCGAGACAGGAAGATGGTCGTGATGAGATTGCTTATATTGGTGTTGACAACTATCAGTTTTTTTATATCTAGGAAGAAGAGTTTTGTATCTGGGTAGTCTTTTCTGTTTGCAGTATTGATTTGTATCTTTGTTTGACTGAGAATATTGGAGTCAACATATGGAAACGGGACAGTCTGATTGGTGAAGCATCCTTAGAAAGTCAACGCCCATTCCTGCAAATAGTTGTTTAAATTTCTATTCCTCAAAGAAAGGAGTGTAAAAGCTATACGCGTGAATTTTTTTACTGACACATCTTGTGTCATATTCAATGTAGTAAACAACACTAAATCAATGGAGCAAGAGTACTCCCACTTTTCCATCATCCGCATTACTTAGAAGACAAAATACACAAGAGAAAACTGAAAATGTTGAGTTCAAACTGTCTTATGATCTTACCAGAACAAAACAATGGAACTCTTTCTTTTGTGCTCATGTATTTAATGATGAAACTTTTGTGTCCTTTGTCATTAGTGGTGCTTTGGTGGGCAGTGCGTTGCAGTTGGATATTACCCTGAGATTGTAAATGGCGGCTGGGCGTCCTGGAGCCCGTGGTCAGCCTGTTCGAGGACCTGTGGTGTTGGTGTCCAGAGCGCTGAAAGAGAGTGTGATAACCCAGTGTAAGACTCCTAGAGATTTATTTAGTGCATG
>NW_005187538.1:1006561-1026401 GCF_000239375.1 Pundamilia nyererei | reverse complement strand
AAGTGATTTAAGGATCCGGTTCGATACCGAAATGTAGAAAAGTCTTGATGTTAAGGCTTTGAGCTCTTATTTGACCTGAGATGGGTTTGGGCAGTGAGGCAGAGTGAAACTGAAGGTGAAGGCATGTGACTTTTCAACCCTACACATAAGACGAGCAAAGACTAGTTCTGTATAAGTAGGAAAAATACATGGTGGAGCGATTTTGTTTTTTTCTTTGTAAAAGTAAAAAATATTTTTGAACTCAAATAAAATATAATTATCAAAATTCATATGCAGGCAACTGTTTTATATCATATTCTTATAATATGTGTATTTATTGTAAAGTTACGTTGAAACCAAGCACACCATTGTTTTTCTTGTGACATTACCAATAAGTTTGATGTGTCACATGGCCGTCTTCCTATTGGAAAAACAAAAGTTGTATCCAAGATGGCCAACTTCTAAATGGCCACCATGGTCACCACCCATCTTGAGGAGTTTGCCCCCTCACATATACTAATGTGCCACAAACAGGACTTTAATATCACCAACCATTCCCATGTTATTACGGTGTATCCATATAAATGGCCCGCCCTGTAGTTTTGCATTATAGCTGATCTCTATGTGCAGCAGATCAGTTTCATGCTCTATAGGTGATCTGGGTTAAGCTGCGTAATTTCTTTTAAATATATAATTGAATATGTAATTGTGGAATTGAAAATTGAATAACTGGAATATGTCAACAGGATGTCAGCAAATGTTGTAATGTCAGCAAAGGATGATGTCATGTAATATTCCGATAGACGATAAACGTAATTAACTGCAGAACCCCAGTTCTTACAGTAGTTTCATTGCAAAGATTTAAACATGCAATGTTTTTGCTATTCACCAAAACTGAGAAACATATTTGAAGCTCTGCTAAAGCTTGGCAGTGAAAATGCAAATAAGTGCAGCTTGAAAAAGTATATTCTGTACATTTGACTGCTTGTTTCATAAAATTGGACAGGCGAACGATCTTAGGGTGATTAGATAAATGTATAAACTTCCTTTTTATGCCGCGAACCCATAATTGTTATTCACATGTTTATGTGGCTTGTTCTAATACATCTGTATAGGCCTTTGTAATGTCTAAATTTACCCGCTGCTTGTCTACTGGTTCTGTGCTTCAGAGACAAATGCTTCCTATGCTTGTTCAAAAAAAAGTACAAAAGCATTCAAATAACATTGTTCCCTGTTCTGTAGTCCTAGGTACAGAGGGAAGTATTGTCTGGGAGAGCGACAGAGATACAAGATCTGTAACACCACACCTTGTCTTCATCACCTGCCCACGTTCAGGGACATCCAGTGTAGTCACTTCAACAGTCAGCCATACAAGGGCAAGTTCTACAAGTGGGAGGCAGTCATCAACACGGGTGAGCGGATTAAATTTGAGTCAGCCGCTGTTGCTTCTGTTTTTTAAATTTCCATTTTCACGCCAACACTTTGTTACCGCTTCTCTCTCTGAAAACAGTGAACCCCTGTGAGCTGCACTGCCGTCCACTGAATGAAAACTTTTCTGAGAAGATGCGCGATGCTGTCATTGATGGGACGCCTTGTTATGAAGGCAACAAAAAGCGAGATATATGCATCAACAGCATTTGTAAGGTATTAAAGCAATACAAGGCATTCTATATATACTGTCCTCAGGTTTGAAGGTGTTTCTTCTTTTGACTGAAAAAACTTTGTATTGATTGATGGGAATCTTTTTTCTTCTGTTGCGTTTGTGCTTTGTCGCTCATGCAGTAAACTGAGTTGGTGCTCGTCTTGTTTTCTCTGCTGGCGAATTTTGTACATTTGACATTCTGGGTCACAATAAGCATGCTGATTAAAAAAAATAGAAAAAGAAAGAAGGAAAGACGGGGAAACAAATCTGGAGGCTGTTATCTTAAGATAGCAGCCTGTTCTTGCCTATCGCCCTGGGCTAAAATGCCAGTCATTGAAACAGACACTATTTGGGTACCGAGTGGACAGCAGTCTCTGACTTCATGACATTTTGTGACATTTTTGTCACACACCCACACTCTCTTTGTCGAAGATGACCCATTTGTGGTTTTTGATTCAAAAAAATTAATTCTCCGCAACATAAAAAGCAAGTATTATTCACATGTATAATCTAAGAACACCACGGGAAGCATGTTCCCATCCTAAGTTTGGTCAAATAAATGAATTAAAAAATAAGTACATACCTTTTTTCAAGTATTGTATATAAATGCAACTTTGAGGTACTCAGTTTTCTGTTGCTTTCGACTCTTTCAGTAGTATTATTGTGCTATGAATATCTATTTATTTGCTATTTTGCCTAGCTTTAACTTTAGAATAGAATAAAATAGAATTGAATAGCCTTCTGCCATTGCACGTGCATAATTAAGAAATATATTGAGATGCACAGTTAAAATTAGTTTATTGATTTGGCAGCTAAATCCATAAGTTAGGTAGCAAGATAGTGATGTAATTAAACATTAATGGATATATTATTTAATATATTATCTAGATGCAATTCTGCATAATGCATGCTTAAAAATAGCCATGTTTTCTTGCTATTGTGTTTGTTCTTTTACCAAAGTCAAACTTTGTTTACATGGACTTAAGTAAGAGAACCACCTGATCCAGCTCAACTGCTGCCTTTTGTTTATCTGGATTACATGTTGCGCCTTCATTTGCACCATGCCAGAGTACAGTATCCAGCAAACCCAACCTAAAAAGTAAATAAATAAATACTACACTATAATATTAAGGATTACTTTGAGCTTCATTTGCATCATCTGCCCACTCCAAACAAGTCAAAGGTACATGAGACAGCCTCTGCTGTTTTTCTGGCTTTTAGAAAGCGATGTAACAGGAACTACCACAGTTCAAAGGGTCACCAAGTCACATTTGCTACATAATGTCCGTTATCGTGATACTGATCATTTTTGTGGCATGTTTCTAACAGAATATAGGCTGTGATTACGTGATAGATTCCACTGCTATAGAGGATCGCTGTGGAGTGTGCAATGGTAACGGCTCCACCTGTACAACTGTGAGGAAAACATTTGAAGAGAGTGAAGGGTTGGGTATGTTGTTTTCTTTTCTGTTTTTTACATTAACCCTACTCACAAAAGTTATTTTGACATATCACAAAGATGTGTACAAAGAACAGGTGTAAGAAATCAAAAGGGATGATGGGTAAACTGAGTTGAGCTGTTTCTGTTTCAGAGTTCAGGATTTATTTGATGTTGTCTTAACATATGCTGTGGGAGAAAAAACTGATTATAACCTCCCAAAATAGTATGTTTTTTACAGTTGTAACATTTTTGAATGTCTTTTTTGTGGATACATCATTTAAAACACCGTGTATCAGAATACTTGTATTTCTATTTCACAAAGATTGTTCTTTCACTAAAATTTCACGTCTTTTTAGGCTATGTAGACATTGGACTGATCCCAGAGGGAGCCTGGGACATTCACATTGAGGAGTTGGGAGCAGCTGGAAATTTCTTGGCACTCCGAAGTGACAATCCCAGCAAGTATTTCCTGAATGGTGGCTGGACGATCCAGTGGAATGGAGAATACAAGGCTGCTGGAACAGTATTCACCTATGAGAGGACCGGACAGCTTGAAAACCTGACATCTCCAGGGCCCACTACAGAGCTTCTGTGGATTCAGGTATGAGTAAACCCACGGTTTTAAATGCATTATCCCTTTCTAAGTCATAGAGAAAGACTCTGTTTATTCCCATATGAAAAGGCTGGGAAACAAAGTCCTTTGCATTTTGATTACTTTCATGAAGACAAAAAAATTGTTTCAGCTACATCGGTGGTTTTTAAGAGTAACTATCATATTTAAAACTTTTAAACTCAAGTCTTTAAACTGCATACAGTTCAGCTCCAAATAAGCAAATGTAGTAACTATAATAATTTTTGTTGACACTGGAAATAGTCTATAGCTGTGCACATAAGAGATGGTGAGGGAAGTAAAATTTCACCACTCAGCATAACTATTTTTGATTCTACCTTGCACCTCACTTTCTGTTGCCATGAAACGTTTCTTATTTCTCCTCTCGTGTGTTACAGCTTCTCTTTCAGGAGGCCAATCCAGGAGTGAGGTACGAGTACACCATCAGTCAAAATGTCTCCGAAAAGAACAACACCCCGCTGTCAGTTTTCTACTGGAAATACGGTTCGTGGACTGAATGCAGCGTTACTTGCGGAACAGGTAAGAGAAACAGCTTTGCTATACATAAGTGGGCAAACGTACGGGGAGTGAGAGAGATTATGGCGGAAAATGTGCCACATGCCACTATTTTTGCATGTGGAGGAATAGAGACCGTTTTGATGATGAAGGTGGAGCGTACTGTTCAAAATCTCCCATAGGCGTTTAATGATGTGAAGACCAGTGAAATCGATGATTTATATTCATCTTCAGAGTCATTAAACCCATGAGTGAGCTCTCGTGGAGACATTGTTATCCTGGACGAGGCTGTTCCCATCAACACAAAAAGTGTTTCTTCACAGGATAAAAGTGGTTGTTCAGAACAGTTTTGTATTGATTTACAGATATTCTGCTCTAGCCAGCGAAGCAAGGCTCACTATAGGGGTCAAACATGAGGTGACTTTTATTTGTCACAAGACAGTGAATAGTTTCTGAGAAACAACAAAAGAATGAAGAATGATGAATGATGAAGAAGCATTTATGCTGTTGCTTCACACATTTCAAATACAAAAATCTTGTTAAGATTAAAGAGGCCAGTATGATCAATTGTTTGCTATTTGTTGCCCTCGCTGTGCCGTCCTGTTTTCTCTTTTGCTTCTTATCGCTTTCCACTCTCCCGTGTGGCCCTGATGGATGGACCCCCTCCCAGAGCCTTGCCCTGCAGTTGATTTCGCCTTCTTAATTTCTTCTCACATCTGCTCATCTTCCTTTTGTACTGTAATGGCCTCATTTTTCAGTTGAGTGTCACAAGGTTGTCAAATTGTCGCGTAATGAATCAAACTCATTTTGCAGGTTACAAAGATGAGACATACAGAAGATTATGGTGGAGGTGGAGACCTTTTTTTGTCAGCCTTGTGTAACCCCACTCAGGATTTATGCGTTTCCCAATGTGTGGGGAGTTTCATAAAGAAGAAAGAAATGCCTTTCTGACAAGTCCTTTCATCCCTTTTACATATACTCGCGGACACCTTGACCGCGTGGTTCTTTTAGATTTGACATTGGTTTTCTCAACTTTTAAAGCTTGTCGTAGCACTGAAGCTGTACTTTTATGTATCCAAGAAAACACTGAGGGAGTCGGTGGGGCTTTAGGAGTTTTAGTGCCCAACTGGATGCTGTATAGCAGTGGTCCCCAAACTTTTTTGCGCGACAAACCGTTTTAATGTCAGACAATATTTTCACGGACCGGCCTTTAAGGTGATGCGGATAAATACAACAAAATAAAATGATACAACCAAGACAAAAACTGTGGTATGCTGCAAATATAATAATAAACAGGAATTCACTGTGTAATTGTGTAACTTTATCAGCAGCGTCCTCCTGAAATGCGCCAACAACATTGAGAGTAACGTCCTCCTCTCTGCCCCTTAATACTTTCTGGTCGCTGTGGTAACACGTAAATATTTCTTTCAAAATAAGACACAAAACTACAACACGGGAAAAGACCCAGGGAATCCGAGCTAACGATAAAAACCATGAAAACCATAAATTACACATCTGAACCTCAACTCTCGTGGCCCGGTACCGAACGACTCACAGACGGTCTGTGGCCCGGGGATTGGGGACCGCTGCTGTATACCATAACATTTAAACCCCAAATGTCACTTGTCAGTTGTATGTCACCATGGTGGCATGGTTCTTGGCAATATTACCTCACAGCAGTCAGGTCCTGTGTTTGAATCCACCATTTGGCTGAGACCTTTCTGTGTGGACTCTTCGTGTCTGTGTGGGTTCTCTCTGCGTAATCGGGTTTCCTCCCACAGTCCACAGACATCCAGCTAGTTGGGTTTAGGTTTATTGCTGATTCCAGACTGCCCGTCAGTGCGAATGTGGGCATGAAAGGTTTTCTGTCGTTACTTTTTTTTGTGTAATTTTGTTGTTGTTGTTTTAAAGTCACTACATAGTTAGCACCAGTCTGCCTCTGGTTTTGGATGATCTGGTAACAAGATTGAAGTTCAGATTGGTTAGTGTTAGATTGTAACATAAAGATTAAAGCTGGGAGATTTTTTCGATACCAGGTGTAGAGTTTCTGTGTTTACTTTTTTGTGTGTTTTCAGGATTGCATCTTTGGTATTTTCATGTGGTTTACTTCATTCCTCATTTATGTAACTCTTTATTTGTCATATAGCTCTTTAAATGTTGTTTTAAATATGGATAAAAATGACTCTATCCCTTCTGACTTCTGTTTCTGGAAAGCACCAGTGTATGTCTTCTTTTTCAATAAGATAAAAGGAAATGAAAATACGTAATTGAATGGTGTTCAAAGTCCAAATCCATTTTAAACTGCCAAATGGGTATAACAACAAGCTTCTGCAACCCCTAAAGCTTGTCCAATTTTGCCAAGTAGTCTCAGTGTTTAGATATTTCTTTCCTCTTCTTTTTTCAGGCTTTTATTTTATTAGACATCATTTATCTGTATAACCTGGAAATCTGTATTAACCTCCCAAATAGGGGTGTTGTTTTGAGCTTGAAGATCAGTCAGAGCCTTTTCAATGATAGTGAAACTAAATCAGTGAAACTGTTGTCCTGTTCTCGGAGACAAATGAAAAATAAGATTTGACTTTGCTTTCAAATGCATTTTCAAGAGTGATGGCCTTGGATGAATTTAATCATGCCAATACTTGTAACAATAACAAGCTTCACCGAGTGTCTTTCATTACTGCCTTTGTTGATCCTTTCATAAATATCACTTTACAACCACCAGCGAGGAAATTCCTATTGAGCCTCGCTTCAAGTAAAAACTGCACACAAACCACATTGTGTTCCTTTACTAAAGCATTGATAATGCTTTATTGTTTAGTCTTTTTGTTTTGTTTTTTCAAAGAGGACAATTTTTTATAGCGTGGTGACTCAGTGATAAATATCGCCGCTATGCAGGAAAAAAGTCTGAGCCTCACGATATAACAGCGCTCTTCTTAATGTGGCGCTTCCACGTTTTCCTTGTGTTTGTTGACCATTTCTTCCCAGAGTTCAGATCGCTCCTGGCTTTAAAACATGATTCATTTTCCATCAGAGATATTTGGATGCCACTCAGTTTCTTCATCCTGATCACCAAAGCTGAAACATCTGCATATGTTGATGGAAATCATTTTACTGAGTGGGCTGTCTAGACTTGGTGGGATTCAGAGATTTGGAAGTGAAAGGCTTAATTCTGAAAATGCCATAAGGGCAGCAGCAGCAGCAGTACAGAAGAGCTAATACAATAACCTCATCTGCTTTAGTATTCGTTAGTTAGTACACGATAACAAGACAGTACAATGGTATATCTAGCTGGAGATTCTTTATCTTCCCTGGGTGTCCCTGTTTTACCCACATTCATAAGCTTCTCGGTGTACCAAGAATTCATGATAAGACAACATTATTTGTCCAAGTAGTGTTTAAATTTAGCCACAAACATCATGTCATCAATATGGGGTGTTTCTCTGTATTTCCCCCCCCATATCATTTCTTTTCTTCTTTTTGTCTCTGTGCAGCTTCCAATCTCACATAGCTGTCATGACCCTTAAGATGTATCTTTGAAGGTGTAAATTAGCTATCAAATGTGCATTGTGGCCCTCAGCAGGATCAGAGCAGAGGGCGCTGTGAACCGAGGGTTGTCTTCTGCTTCGACAGGATGAAAGTCCCCTCAGGAGAGTGAGAGGAATGATGGAGAGCGTTATCACATGAGATAAACCTGTTGTCAGCCTATTAGGTACAGTTAGTGCAGTGCTTTTTGAAACCATAAAGACTCACCATCCGTATATGCACACCACGATTCTGTTGATATCTTTTCTTGTGGTGTAACCATTTAGCGTCAGGTGGCTAAAATTAACAACCAACAAATTTGTAAAATATTGGATGACAAGAGCTACGTGACACAGGCTTCGAGAAGCTTTGAGAATTTGGTCGATTTTTCGTTATATTTTTTACATGTAAAAGCAAAGGTATCACTGGAACTGGAGCAGTTGGTACTCAGCATACTGTTAAAATTCAACAGGACTGTTCAAACGTTTAATATTTAATCAGAATCCTTTCACGTTTAAACATGCACATATTTCAAACACTGCCTACAGAGACTTTTAAAAAAGGGCTTTAAAATTTTCTATATATCGCTTAAATAAAGGAAACCTATCATCATTAAAATTATTTTTAATTTTTTTTCACAGTTCTTTCTTCCTTTCTTCTTAACTCATCTTGAGTCACTATTTTTATTTACCTTGTTGCCATTAAATTACTTTTACTAGTGTGTTTGTTTATAAATCTGTTATTGGTTGTCCATATGTTTGAAATAGAACGATAGCTCTTAACTGCCTAACCACAGGCATATGGATTTAGATCAAATATTTATATATTAGTCACAAAAATGCAGATTCTTGGTTTATCTGCAAAATGGTTTATTGACTGTGATGCTTCTCATGAACACCTCGAGCCAGCGTGTCCCCAGGTATTTTCAATAGGAGGAACAACGGGACTGAATGCTGACCAAGGAAGGTTTTGGATATGAGTCATCCTGAAAGGCTGGCGCTACTCTGATAGGAGGCATTGTCCTGCTGAAATAGCCACAGGACAGTGTGCAGCCACAAGAGTGGCACAGCTACAGCTTGGAGAACCTCATCTTGGTACCTCTGTCCAGTCAGGCTTGCCAGCAGTGCTGGCTTTCAGCCACCAGTCTGGCCTCAGTCGCCTTCAGTCAGTTGCAACATGGTGGCTTAACATGACAATGTTGTAAATACTGGGTTTTTTGTGGGTTTTAAGACTAATTGTGTGATACTGTAGTAAATTTAAGCAATTCTGAGCAATACAAGTGAGTTAATTCGTGTTTGGTAAACGTATTACCAACCCCTCCATGAACTAAAATCAACTGGAATAGGCTTTGACTATGTTAGGGTTTAAAGTGATGTTCTGAAAAATGGATTTAAAGCAAAGATTCAAAATGTGTTTCATAAGTTTTTTTCTTCTTCGTCTTCGTTTTTTGGCTCATTTACATTGCTCGCAGCATTTATCTCAGCATACACCATTTCACAATGAAGTGAATGAATCAAAACACAAATGTGCCAGTGTAGCAGTCTTTTTTCTTAATGTTAAATGGTTCAAAATTACTTTTGTTGTGAGAGCTATGGAACGGGTTTGCAAATAAAATGGACATTAAAATGTGCAGCTCTGTTTTTCCACTTCCACCCATATTTTTAATTATGTTGTAAATGTAATCCTTTAGTTTAGTCTGTTAACATCTTTTTACAGCCCTTGGTATCGGATTCAGTTTTTAAAATGTGTAACGGATAAATATGTTGACACTTATTGTTTTGTTTCTTATAATCATTTATAAGTTGTGTACTAGATGTCACAGAAAGTTTCTCTCTTCTGTATTTCAGGTGTTCAGAGGCAGATTATCCACTGTGTGGAAAAGACAACTGGGATAGTTGAGGAGCACTTCTGTGACCACTTAACCCGACTTGACCACAACCAAACCAGCTGTAATAAGGATCCTTGTCCAGCCATGTGAGTTGGGTTTTTTGTCTCCCAGGTTTACAAAAGGACACGTGCAGTGTTGGTACTTTAACCCTCGCACACACAAAAATTCTGCGTGCTCTACAATCATCAAACAATCAAAGCTGCCAAACCTAAAGTTACAGCAAGTTTAATATTATTCTACAGAATAAATTTCCATGTTGTAACAGTTTTTAATTAACTCAAAAATTGCAGTTTGACATTTATTTTAATTTACTTTTTCAAGCCTTTGAAGACAAATTGTTTTTTATGTATTTTCTTTTTTCAAAAAAATTACCTTTTGACTTTTTTTTAATTGGACAAGACAAGAGAAGTGAAATAGCCAGCAGGCATTTTTACTTCCATGCATTTTACACCACCAAAGTACAGCCTATCATCTTGTTTTAAGGGCCCAGTGTCTTCTTGGAAAAGGATGTTTGGCCAGTGGATCAACCCTTCTCTATGGAGGCTGCAGGAGTGCCATTGTTTACGCTTTTGTGGGATGTTACAGTTGATGTTCAAAAGACAGTGCTTGAATTATGAATAACAAAAAAATGTTTTGCAGAAATAATTAATCATTTATTTATTTGTTTGTTTGTTTCAGTTCATGTGGAGAGTCTAAGGAGCTTGAAAAGAAAGCGTCCTTAAAGACATTTCACCTCTAATCCAAGAAGCTTCTTCGGATGAGAGGTGAACCAACTTCAAGGACCAGGCGCCTTCTTTCCAAGCTCCTTAGACTACAATGACCTGGATGACAGAGAACCTTCACAGACATATTCATGTGGAGATGATTTTTTTCTATATTTAGTAATGTTTAGATTTTTTTACAAAGACAAAGTTTGCCACTTTTAGTTTTCTGTGAGGAAACTTTGGAGTTGCATAAGGAAAAAGGTCCGATGTAAAACAAATAAAATAAAATAAATCTACACAAATCAAATATGCAGAGCTCCCTGCTGTTGCCATGCTTTGTTAAAAAGTGAGTGAAAAATATCTTCTTTATTTCTCTGTTAGATGTAAAACATGCCAGTAAAGATTTTGCATGTAGAAACTCTATAACAGTTTTTTTAGAGAATATTTATTTCCAGTGTCGATGGTCAATCTATAAAAGTCAATTACAACAGACACACATCAAATACAGGCAGCGAGGTTTATATTCATAATGGATGGATGGATACATTCTCACTGTAAAAAAATCGGCAATATAAAGGGTAAAAATACTGTTATGTATGCATAGCCTTTTTTTGCTTGAAACTAAATGTCAAACATAACTTTGAAAAACAAAAAAAAACAAATATACAATGAATGCTCACTACATTGCTGCATGATAATTAAAAAAAAATGTATGTATGTATGTATGTGCGTATGTACGTACATACGTACAGCCATCTAAAACCACCAAGACTCATCTTTATTGTCACAGTCATTAAATACACTCTTATTCTACACAAAGCATAGCATTGCATTTGAAATCAGTGTAATCTTTGTGTCTTGTTGTGTAGATGGTGGGTTGGGGAGTGGCAGAAATGCTCAGCGAGCTGTGGGAGCTCAGGCCAAACTAAAAGGACAGTTCTTTGCATTCAAGCATTAAGTGCGGAGGAGCAGAAAGCCCTGGAGCCCAGTAACTGTGAACACATCCCCAAACCTGAGTCACTATCCTCCTGCAACACACACATCCCCTGCCCAGCAGACTGGACCACTGGCAGCTGGTCAAAGGTGAGTGTGGGTCAGAATCTGAGGTTCAGGTGTAACCAGACAGCAACCTTCACATTTGGGGAAAATGAATTATTTACTAATCGTGGAGAAAGTTTTCTAGTTTTTTCTGTTTTGAAAGCATTCATTCGCACAGAAAATTTTCACATCTCAAGCTTTTTGAAATATAATTCAGTTGTTATACACATTTAGTGTTACTGATCATTTAAGACACTGCTGGTTGCTTAAATGTCTTTTGTGTAACTATTCTCTGACTCTATTACACATAGACACAGTGTGGAATAAGGCAAGAAGCCAGATTTAAGGGTGTTTAAATGTGAGCATTTATACCCTGACCTCTCCCTATTCTCAGCATTTCTCTGTACTTTTTTTTTTTTGCCAGGCCTTTTTGAATGGATATATGGAAATCTTTTGTCCAGACCAAATTGTTTCTCCACAGCTGTTTGAAGGATGACCATAAATGTATGGTTTAGATATTCATCTCCTTCAGTCTTAACTGCTCAGCCTGTTTGTGACAAGGACTAGTTGAGAAAGATAATTAAGTGAAGGTATGGCTGATGCCCTTCCCCACACAGCACCAATCTTAGCACCTCCTTAGCCTTCCTCAGCTACCTCCATTTCAGGACTCCCTGCTGTCCATCCTCCTCTCAGATTAACCTGCCTAGACACATGGCTGTCATGACTGGTGAGGTGACAGCTGGATCATCTACACTAAGTCTAGACCCCCGATCTCATCAGTCCTAAGGTCCTGAAGTCCTGTGCTGCCCAGCTGTCCTGGAACAGCTCTTAAACCTGAGCTTGATGCGGGTACCAGCGCTATGGAAGACATCATCATATTGTTTTCCAACAGAGCTTTACACATTTTTACAGTCTTTGTTATGTTTTTTAAGCACATTGTAAATCTACAGAGCTGTTGCATGGCTTAATAATGCTTTGGTCTTTTCTTTTTTTTCCCTCTTACAGTGTTCACTGTCTTGTGGAAGTGGAGTACGTCACCGTAATGTTACCTGCTCTAGAAACACAGGGGTTGATTGTGACCCCCAAAAGAAACCTTTAGCTGTCAGTACCTGCTACATCCAGGAATGTCCACAGATTGTCGATAATTTTGGAGGTTTCGACTGGTCTGGAAGTGGCTGGTCCAGCAAAGAAGTGCTTAATGAAATAAACCCCATACCCGAAGTCAAACCTCCTGCCAAGTACAGCACCACCAGAGAGCAGCCAAGAGTTCATAACGACCTTAATGACATCGTTGAGGGAGATTTCCACTACCACAACAACATTGAAAATACTGATCACTCTCAGGACAACTATGTCCCGGTGGATGATTTTTACTATGACTATAACTTTATCAACTTCCATGAAGACTTGTCAGATGACTTTGAGAGCAATGGAAACATTTCAGTCAGTCACGGTTTGAGTGTTTCGCAGGAGGTCGAGCCAACCCACAGTGTGAAAGAAGATGCTCACATAGAAATTGCAGCCACTCCCACAGCTACTTCAGCCGTTCCAAAGCCCACTGCCTACACTTTGGAAACAGAAAATCCTCAGAACACAGAAGTGAACGTAACAAAGGACAGTAAAAATGCAGCGGCAAAAGAGGTTTTGCAAACAAATTCTGAAAACTTGGATGACTATCTTTCTGAGGATTTTCTTCTGCCTGTGTCGACCACTCACTCTCCACTATTGTCTACAACTCAGCAATCAAAACCAGCGGCAGAGAAGCATGGCATTCTGTGGCTGCCTGAAAACATTAGTGCAGTGCCTAGTCTGGGTTCCACTACAAAGCAGCCTTTACAGGATGTGAAATGGGGGCAATATGCAGAGGAGGCTGAAAATAACTATGACAGCTTCAGTGAGGAGGAAAATCACACTGAGGATGTCACTATGACTCCAAAGCAGACTGTTTCTACTCCGAGACAACAAACAGCTATCAATACTCCTGACTCTACTGTTGAAGGGGCTCAGGAAACAAAGGAATATGATAATTATGACTATATCTCTGCAGACCAAGATAATGTCGAGAGTCCAGAACCTTCAGGTCCCCCCACATCAGAAACTACAATTCAGATTAAGACTGAATTTCCTCTGGATGAAAATACTGCAGAAATACCTCAAGCCAGTGGGTCAACATTATTTTCAAATGCCTTCACAATGGATGATGTCAACACGGATCAGACTAATTTTGATACATTATACGCCACTACCGAGAATTATTCACGGGATACCGACAGAGACCTCAGCACAACCTCACTTCCTGCCTCTGACAAATCCATTCCTCCCCCTGTTTCCTCTTTGCTCATCTCAGGTAACCAAGAGGCCTCCACATCATTAACTGGAACAGCAATCATACCTCCTACTCAGTTTTCTCCAGCTGATTTCCCAACGCATATGATGAAACCGATTCTGTCAAAGTTCACTAAAACAACTGGAACGTATCCCACATCTCAAGCTCCGTTGTTTGATGTAGTGAATTATGACTACAACGAAATAGCCTTTCCACCCGTGGTGAGGAGCGGCATTAACAGTGATCCTGGCTCTTCATACCAGGTTTCAACAAACTCAGGAGCCACTCCTCAACACAGCACAACATCAGCACAAGACTCGGAGTCGCCCACACCTGCTGTGGCCTTTTTGCCAACCGTTCCAGCTGTCCTAACATCTGTCCAAACTTACGTCCACACACAAAACACTGCAGCTGCCTACTGGATTGCTGGCAACTGGAGTGCTGTACGTATGAAATAATTTACACATTACACCTGCTTTTATTTTCCAGGCAAATAAAAAACACAAAATAAAAGCATTATCTTCATTCTTTAGGGACAAGATTTGAGCTAGGGTTAACACAGCAAGCGTCAACGTACATAATAAACTGCTTTAATACCGAAAACATCTCTAAATTTCAAATGTGTTCTTATCCACAAGCTTTTCTTGTGCGTGCTGGTGTTCTTTGTGCATCCAGCCATCAAATTGTGCAGCACAAAACGATTCTAATATGAGTTGTTATGTTTACGAGCAGTGCTCCACCACCTGTGGACTCGGTGCTATCTGGAGAACTTTGACTTGCAGTACTGGATCACAGTCGGACTGTGATCCCGCAAAGAGGCCCGCACCTGCCCAGAGGTGTTACCTGCGCCCATGCTCTACATGGAAAATTGGGGAATGGAGTAAGGTGAGACTACTTGTTTTATATATCATATATATGTATATATCATATACAAATCAAAAGTTAAATAAATAAAATTGTAATAAGGTAGACTTTTCTATTTACTATTTTTTATTACGGCAGGATTTTAGGCAACGGTGATTTGTCTACGACTTTGGTCTAGACTGAACTCTAATATCTCCGACTGGATTTGCAAGTCAAAGCTTTGTGTCTGATATTCTAGTTCAAAGTTGGACAACAGCTAACATTATGCATGGTGTAATAAATGTGGGCATGTTGGCATTTTGATGTTTTGTTTGCATTGAGCTCAGTGTCGTGTTTACTCAGCCTCATGCAGACTCTGACGTGGCTGTAGACTTATTTTTTTGCAGCCGTATTTTATAGTTTTTCAATAACAAACAAACAAACCGATGCAATGTTCCCCACCCCCTGGGATTACAGATACACGATGGAAAGAAAAAGAAAACAGCTTTGATATAATACATGGAGGTGGATATGAATAAGATAAAGCTAGTATACATTTATGGAAGGAATAAACATCATTGCATTGTGATTTGCCGCCTTTTCTTTTTTTACACATTCAATGAAAAGTCACAGAAAGCGTTTCTTTCATCCACATGTTGAAAGATGGAGGTTTGTCAGAGAGAAAATGTTTTCAGGCCAATAAAGATGCAAAAGCGATTGTTTTTGGTTGTGCTGCAGGAACCATGAGCTCTAAAAAAAGAGACCTTGAAAATGAAGATGTACGGACAGTGTTATTGTTTTTCTGCACAAAAATGACAGGGCTTTGAAAGAAAATCTTCAAAAATTCCAAAGTCCCAAAACATATGAGCTACAGTAGCTGGAGCTTCGTGGCAATGTAAACATGCTGGGGTAACATTAGGATATGTTTTTTTACAAGTTTCACCGTTGACCAGTGCAAATGATGTACCAATTTAAACTGAATCGGACTTTGTTTAATGCAAAGAGAAATATGAAAACATTCCCCGGGGAGGTCAGTGTTAGATCCTGTTGCCATGGCACCTTTGTTTTTCCCCATGAGGATGGATTCATACTCTCAATCTTAGTGCAGACTTTAGACATATTACCTTTTCATAGAAGTAAACCAAGTTTTTCATCTATATCATTACTGGCTGTTAGATATTGGAGCCTGAAATGCTTACTAAGAAAACTGCTAATTTATAAAATATTTATAAAAAAAACAATTCATAAATAAATCTGCCTCAAGTAAACACGAGTGTTCATTTTACAAAAAGATTTCTTAAAAAAGAGCTAGACCATTGTTTCTGTGCCCAATTCAATTCAATTCAATTGTATTTATATAGCGCCAAATCACAACAACAGTCGCCTCAAGGCACTTTATATTGTAAGGTAGACCCTACAATAATACATACAGAGACAGTTTGACTCTGTTGTAATGGGGTAGAAGAGAGAAGACAGAAGAAAGACCAATGCATGTATACTTATGGGTCGTCTGTCCAACCCAATAAGCTAAACCAGCACTAGAGAAACGAGTGATGTGAAAATATTTTTGCAATGGACCTGTTCCATACAACGGAAGAAATCGAGTTGTGTAGTTCTGTAAACGCAGATTTGGGTAAGAAAACGAGCACCATATGGAAATGGTACAAAAGGCAGAAGAAAACCATCATTTTGTTTGTGTTAAATCTTCTTGTTTCCAGCTCTCTGTGTAAAACTGAGAGTGATAGGTTAAAGTTGTACCTTTTTGGACAGGTTGGGCAATGAGAAGAAAGTTGTGCTTGTTTAAAGATTTCATGGATTAATACACTTCTGATCATCTGGTTTAAGTTATACTAAATTAAAGGCAACAAGAATTGCTGGTAATCCATTTTTAAAGCCATCCATTGACTAACCTGACTAGATACCAGCTTTCTGGGGGTGGAAAAAACACATTAAAATCACATTGCAAATAAGCTTCTTTATATTCATGGGTTAGCCTAATGAAGGCTACAAGCTAATAAAGAGCAAGACAATAAAGCTGCCCTTTATACTGAAAGTGTTGCTGATGATTCATCCTCTTTAGACTTTCTGCTCTTTGCAGATCTTGGAAGTAAGTGAAGTTGTGCCTTTTCTGCCTTCACTAAGGTGTGAAGCTGATTTCTAACAACAAGTCCGCATCCAGGAGTCAGCTGGTACGTTTTAAGTGTTTACTGTCAGAAGCACTGTGATACAGAAAGAAAAAAACAACACGTTATATTTATGATGTCATTGACTTGCTTTTACAATATCAAACACTGAGTCATTAAACTTCATGCACATCTCACCTAAACACAAAACATATCCCGAAAACTTTACTGAATATTTGCCCCAGGTATCTAGCAGTTAGCTCAAGGCTAACATTACATTGAAAATGGGCTAACACGCTGAAATTGCAGCCGTTTCTCAACTGTTACACAAAACTATTACTGGTAAGCTCAACACAACACATAGTTACTGCTTACTGGCATGTGCTCTTTCAGGCACAACAGAAAAAAGATGAACAAAAAGTGGAAAAGACAACAGTTTGGCTTAAAGGCCTTTAAATGGAGAGAAACTGCAGCAAGTCTGCTGGTACAAAAAACACGTGGTCAAATTCGCATGTGCCAGAAGACTACTCTGTCTCTAATTGTTGGGCCATGTGTTTTCACAGTGCTCCAAGAATTGTGAAGGCGGCATTAAACTGCGGGAGGTTCAGTGCTTTGACCTGAGGGACCAAAGACCCCTTCGACCTTTCCACTGCCGAGCCATGTCCTCCAGGCCCCAAACAACGATGCCCTGTAACCTTCAGCCATGTCTTGAATGGTACACCTCCTCCTGGGGTCAGGTCAGTAATATAAAACAAAGGGTTAGTGACTTTGTGATGAAAAGCAGTTCTGTATACACAGATAAAATTTCTCAATCCAATAAAATTGAAGGCAATGCAACATTAGATTTTATCATTGTAGTGGAAAAAAGGAAAAAATCTGAAAGAGTCAGCTGGTAGACACACTGTGTTTGTCTATAATTGCCTGCACTCAAGAATATGACTTTGGCTGCAGGGTTAAAGACAAAGACTTTGTTCTTTTAAGTGGTTTACCTCATAATCTTTACGTAACAAAAATGGTCACAGTTAATGGCTTATCAATGTCGAAGAAGCCTCCACAATTAAATTTTTATCAAATCAATTTTAAAAAATTAGCTTCTTGGAAAGTTTAGAGGGAAAAAAGGGCATTAAATGTCATCTGTAGTAACTCCTTGTTGAATTTAAATTTCTTCTTGCGTCTAAGCTTTGCAGTCATCTCAGTCAAGGCTGTAAGGCTTTACACTTCAAAGTATAAGAGCAGAGCTTCTATTACTTGTACAATATGGGCATGCTCCTCAATATAGTTGACAGATAATAGAGGTGCGTCCACATGGCTGTCATGATTTGGTGTAGGTGTGTTGTGCCAGTAACACAGCCGTGATGTTTTATTTTCTTTTAACAATGCTATGAAATGCTGTGGTTACACATCTAGATGCTGAAAACCAAAGAGCCTTATAGGTGTCAGGCTGTGGCGTATTTATGGAATCTATTTTCAATTTTTACTTAAGCCATCAAATTATTTTTGTTGTACTCGGGTGTTTTTGATGGGGGGGATTACTGTTCTTTTTTAAAATTCGGTGCTGTGTTTTGTGGATTTTTCAACATCCCCTTGGATTTGTTTAATGTCTGAAATCCACAGAATCAATCAGTCAACCTAAACACTGAGATTTACAGCCTCCATGTGTTTGCTGTTGTGCTCTGGGTTGTTCAGTGCTCTGAGGTGTGCGGAGGAGGTCAGCAGCAGCGTATCGTCACCTGTCCAGAGGAGGATCAATGCGACAGAGACCACGAGCCCAGCACCATCCAGTCATGTAATAGCCATCCTTGTGCTCAGTGGCTTACCGGATCATGGGGACAGGTACTACGAAGGCATTGTTGATTGCATTTAAAAACCAAAATCACGAGAACATCCCTGTCGTTCATGAAGCATTATTGCTTGAGGTACGAAAGGATCATGATTACCTTGCATAGAAGGCTACAAAATAATTTGATGTCCATCCTGCTATCATGGATATTTCATACTTCATTTCAAACAGCGTTTTTTTGTTTTTTTTCCTGAAGTAGAAATCCTTAAACAAAAATTGCAATCCTATAAAAGAGTTCATTGCAGACTATTCACGGTGTATTGCCAATGTAACCTGGTCACACGACCAGAATCTTTCAGGGGATTTCATGAGACACCCGCATGAGCACAAGTGTTTGAGTAGAGTTTAGGGAGAATCAGTAAGGTCAGAATCAGTGAATCGGGGCCAATCAGGAGCGCTGAGGCAGTGTAACCTCTCAGATTCACCTTTTAGATTGAGAATGTCAAAAATATACTATCCTCCTAACTGACAGCTGAAGCAGTTCTGCACGTCTTGTAATATTCTAACTGGTGTCAGTTGAAATGTGGCCCTTATTTGTCAATCATAAACTCGGAGAAGAGTTTGGGAAACACTGATATTATTGTACAAGATAAACGTTGTTTTACTTGCCTTTAAAACACATTAAAATTGTTTCCCTCTCTTCTTGCAGTGTTCAACTTCTTGCGGAGTTGGAGTGCAGCATCGGCTTATTAAATGTGTTGACACCAGGGCTGAGACAGATGGAGAAGTTGATCAAGCTCAATGTCACCACGAGCCACCGCCTGAGAGCACCCGAAAGTGTAACACGCAAGAGTGTGAGAGCGTACAGCCTGGTGAGTACGTTCGAAAGGAAAAAATATGGTTATTTGGTTAAATATTTCCCCAATTCCACAAAAGTTGGGACGCTGTAAAAAAAATGTAAATAAAAGCCGAATCTTATATGTTGTCTACAGTACAACATATAAAACAGTCAGTGTTTAAATTAAGAAGATGTGCCATTTTAAGCATCTCCCCTCAGTCGGTAAACATCTGGGAGCTGTGGAGACCAGCTGCTGGAGTTTTGGAGATGAATGTTGGTCCACTCTTGTTTGATAGAGGATTCTTGCTGCTAAACAGTCCCGTGTCTTCTTTGTCGTATTATTTGTATCATGATGCTCCGAATCTGGAGTCTTCTGCTGACAAGCCGTGCCACGATAGCTGCAGCAGGCACTTTTGTTTAGCTTTGTCTAGCTTAAACGCACACAGCCTTCCCTGGAAAAAGACATTATGGAGGATATTTTCCTCTAAAGCCGTTATATACAGTGGGGCAAAAAAGTATTTAGTCAGCCACCGATTGTGCAAGTTCCCCCACCTAAAATGATGACAGAGGTCAGTAATTTGCACCAGAGG
>NW_005187538.1:1003435-1004712 GCF_000239375.1 Pundamilia nyererei | reverse complement strand
GTGCCCCAACTATTTTGGAATTAAGTGTCGCATAATGTGTGTTTGTGTTTATTATAATGATTATCCAGCTAATCCTCTATTTATGTAACACACTAACAGAATTATTGTGATAATCAATGATTACAAAGAGCACTTAAAGACTGTTGCGCGCCTGTTGCAGACGGTTCAATTAAAAAGATTAAATTAAAAAGATTGTGAGGATTAACAGATTTATATTTTGCTGCTGCCAGCAAGTGTAGTTGTTCTCACTAAGACAGGATTTTTTTTTAAACCTTCCCTAAATATTATATGTCAGTGTTAATTCAATTTTAAGCCTGTTTGAGCTGATTAATGCCCTGTCAGGGTGCTGGAGTACAGAGCAGGAACATCAAATCTCAGCTCCTTTTTTTTATTAGCATAGTACTGGTTTATTGAGTAGTGCACGTGATTACAGCATATCAAACTACAACCAGTGACTCATTGTGTGCTAGCTAACATGAAGTGGAGAAAACCTAATGATACTACACTTTAAATGTTGACTTATGATATTTTTTTAAATATGACATTAAAGGATGTTATTGTAAACAATTATTAGGATCACCAAGGAAACATAAAAGCAGCAAAGCTTCAGTCATGACCTTTTTAAACAGATGATATTGAAGGAAATACTGAAGATGATGAACAAAAAAAATATTCGGAGTGTGCAGTATAATAGATTTTAATGGATTTAAGTCTGACCTTGCACCACTGTTTTTGCATCTGTTCAAATGAGCCCATTTCTTGTGACATAAAGCAGTTCTCCTGTCTAATCACTTGAAGTATCACTCCACATCAGAGCTTAGAGACGGGTATTAATTCAGTGCCATTCAGTCGCTGCAGCAAAGCGAGAGTGATCACAAATATAAACTGGACATAGATCATAAACATTTCTTGCTAACAGGGGACCAGGCGTGACAGAAATGTAAAGCGATGGAGGAGACGCGTTTCAGTGATCTATTTATTTTATCTCTTAAGATAAGATTTACGATCATTAAATTCCAGCCACAAATTCAAATGTGTGGCGTGCGTTCGCGTGGTCAGTGATGGGGAAGCGCGGGAACCTTTTCAGATATGAATTAGACAACAAGCCATCTGAAATTTAACGAAATCTGGATTCATGTCAATTTATCACTGTGATAAATCAAAGCAAAAAATCAAACCCTTTTTTTTTTTCATGATTGATTTCAGTTCATGATTTCCAAAAGCTTCTCTAATTAAAATCCGATGAGACGTGGAGTGGAAGATGAAGAAGAAAAAAA
>NW_005187538.1:996314-1002011 GCF_000239375.1 Pundamilia nyererei | reverse complement strand
ATTTATTTACAAATATATGAAAAAATAAAATGTACATAGTGAAACATTTATTCACAATGAATAATTCACTGTTGTGTGGTAATCATTATAACACTTTCCGGGATGCAAGGGCACACAACAAGACTTGCACCACATTTTTGTCTCACTGCGCAATCCCTTACGTGCGCAAACCCTGCATCTCCTTGCATTGAAAAACGTAATTGACGTCTATAGACGTCAATGGCAGTGAATGAGTTAACATGTAATGATGTCCACCACAGCCGATACAATGCCATCAGAACTAAAAGGAATACAAACTTAAATGAATATAATTAATAAAGTCCTTGTATGATGAAACATTCCAACAAAATGATCAATAAAGTACACATTACACCTCACACTGCGGTAATTGCACTGGAATATTACGCAACACTTGCGTATTTACATACAACGATAATAAACAAAATAAAACATTTATCTCATTGGCCTCACTCAAAGGGAATAAACTTTCATCTTTACATCGTGGGGAGTTCCAAAAAAGCACTCTTTTATAACTTTCTGTAGACGTGCAAACCTCGCGGCTCTTCTCTTAATTAGCTTGCTGAGTGTGACAGCCAAAAAAAGCCCTCTTTGCAACAACAGACAGAACTATAGAAAAGGTTCCTACCTAATTGCACAGTTAGCACAAATAACACATTTAAACATATAAATCTAATCAACAAAACATGAATTACTATTTATTTATTATTTCACCTACTTATTGTTTTAACCTTAACTATCTAATAAAATTAACTTAAATGCGAGAGTTGCCTATGACGGCAGCAACAATTATAATGTTAGGTAAATAAGAGGGTGCTGGTCTTTGGATGGGGATCTGTCAGTCTTGAGTTCATTTTGAAGTAATGCCGGACTGTTGCTTCAATAGACATGTGCTGTTTGCTGTTTGTTGTATCTTCAGGGCAGGGCAGAGGGATTTTGTAGGCCAGCACAGCAACATTGTGACATAAGTTCTGCAGTCTGTGCATGTTGTCTGGGAAAGGCCACAGGGAGAATAGTGGGAGGTCAAGCAGATGCATGACCTACATACAGTCTAAGCGTCTGTCTGCAGACAAACATTCCCAAAGCACAGAGTTAATGCAGGATACTAATGAAGTTTTCATATAACTTTTTGCATGCAAAAGTATCTGTCTTGGTTTCATAGTATATGTCATATTTTACTGAAAATTAAAATCCAAATACCGAAACTTGGAGTACATAATAGATAAGTGCCATATATGGGGCAGGGCGTGGGAGTGGGGTCCGCTCCTCAATTTCATCTGCAAACTAGCAGCCCACATGCCCCTCAGAGAGCATGCATACTTTACTGAAATGGTATATCATTCGCCAGTGGAGGAGTTTGGAGGCCACAAAAACATGAAACGATTCTCCAGCTGCCGTTGAACTCCACAGACCAAGCAGAAACATTTTCCGTTTCTTCAGTCTTCAATTTGAAATCACAATGTAGGACAACGGTTCCCTCATGTGTTTCAAACTTTATGTCATTTGAATAAAAACTTTTTTTTATGTTCCTGGGAGCCCAATGCAATCAGGCATCGTCATCAAAATCTCTTATGCTGTGACATCGACATCATCGGTGGTGTTACAGAGAGAACTGTAATCACTCGTTCATCAGATTTACGTCAGACTCAGCGGGTGTTTGGTAATGAGAAGGTGTGGGAGGTCAGGCGGCCGCGAGAATGTAAAATATCCACACACAATCTCAGTGTAACTGCAACTGCACTAGTACTGTAGAAAATGACAATATTGAAGGCATAACTAGTGTTCTGGTTCACTTTCACTTGTCACATAATGTTGTTTTTGGCAGGCATCTCTTTCAGAGCTAAACAAGAGTGAGTCCTTGACAAAGTGCACAGAAAAAGCCCTAAATAAATGAAAACTGAGAACTGAAATTAATTATGCAAATGTAAATTTAAAAGATAATCTTTTTTCCCAGCTTGGCTCTAATTCTCCCATAAGTGTCAAAAACATAATTACCCCAAAATAATTTAAATAGCTGTTTGTCAGTGGTGAAAGAAAGTTTGTCATTTAAAGTCCAACAGATTCAGAACGTTGCTTTTGCTACATTATGCAAAACTGTTGTTAACTTTCACTGTTTAATAAAGTGATAATAATAAAAAATACCAACTTTTATTTTATTTATTTATTATATGTGAAATGTTTTAGTTCTATATATTTTAGGTCATTCAACTCTTATTTTCATTTTTATCTTTTTATTTGTCACTAGCTTTATAATATAAATATATTTCTAGAATATCTATGTCTGTAGCGTTTATAGATAGTAGCTCACAGATGCAGAGACACATCCACTGCAGACTGTCATCCAACCAAAGCCTGTATTCACAGACCGTGAAAAAATACATATAACTGAAGAGTCCCATAGTCCCACTCTTCTCTTTTGTTGTTTATTATTCTTTACAGAAAGAGGAATGGAAAGAGAGGCGCAGTAAACAGGAAATACTGTGCACTGAGAGGCAGCTGTGAACTGAACTGAGTGACATTGCAAATTCTACATAGAGGAGTTTTGAGAACCTAGAGCGGTGGGTTTAGGTTTATATTATGCAGAGAAAATGTTTAAATACAGTAGTATAACCATATTTACAGTACAGACTAGTACAGTGTGTTGTTAAGAAAAGTAACATTTTTATGTTGATAGGCCACCTCGATATATAAAAATATATTGAGTAAGCAATGATGATTTTTATCTAACACCATTTTCCCCCCTTTCACATTTGCCTTTAACATCTGCTTTCCCTCTGTAGTCATCTCGATTGAGGGGATGGGCTCAAAGGCGGAGGATCTACAGCACTGAAATATTTTTGTCTGTTTAAGCCATTAATAGTTGCCTTTGTTGCTCCAAAATGTTGATATTAACCACCAAAACGGAGATTTCAGCAGCGGTGTGTGGGCTGTTTTCTTTCTGCTTTTCTTTTTCCGTCCCTTTCTTCCTTAATATTTTTTCAGCAGTGGTGGGTGTTTAAAAAAGGAGGGTAGGCAGAAAAAACCCAGCTCCTCAGATGCTCTTAAAAAATGTTACCCATGCATCCACTGGTATGACCGTGTGCGCACAACAATCAAGTGTAACTTGCATTATAAAAGTGCTTTCAGTGCACACTAGCAGTAGAAATCTGTTATGCAAATGCCGGTCCATTTATCACTTTAAAGCTTTCTTCACAGGCTAAAGTAGGTAAACACACATTCCTTTTTTTTGGTCAATGTTCTCTTCCTTTCCATGCTAACTCTGTGCTTAATACAGCTCCATTGTGTGAGATCCATCTTTATTTTTTTCCTGCTTATACAAAGTCGTCAGATGTCATCACATGAAATGGAGCTCAGCTTCTAATTTATAAACACAGACAGATTGTCAAAATGTTGCAATCAATCTGAGTCAGTCTGCATCTCGATAGGGGCATTAGTTAGCGTTGTGTTCGGGCTAGATTTCTATATGAAAGTGTCATTAAACAGAGGCGCATTTACCTGCCATCCTCCAGCAGCTACATCACTGCGAAGGGATTTTGTGTGATGAATTTCTGTATATGTAAATGGAAGCAGATTTAGAAAGTTTCTCTATCAAAGCTAACTGCTGTTTTATCACATAGCAAATTTGATATAAATGCCAACTTAACCACATTCAGTCACAAACAATCCCAGTCTTTTATTTTGGGGGCATTTTTAGCCTTTTTTGGACAGGATATAGATATAGAGAGTAGATGGAAACAAAATGTAGGAAATGGTACAAGGGTGCCTTGCTGGTGGATGAAATAAGAATTTCTGACAATATGCACTGGGTCTAGAATATCTAAGGGTCTGGTGCAAGAAGTACTTTAGCACAGTCACAGGAAACTCTTAATTTGTCTAAAACAAATGAAGACAATGCAACAGCAACACTGAGCACTAGAATTAGTGTTAATAAAGGGGCACATGAGTACCGCTGATCAACTATTTCTCCAGCATAAAAAGACCATTCGTTTGGATTGACAACACTGATGTTTTTTTTTTAACATTCTTTCAGGATTTATCAGCTTACATCTCAGACACCTCAAAGTCCGATTGTTTTGTGGAAAATGTGATCCCAGTCTTTAAATATATTAGAAATATGCTTACGAAAGCACGGACTAATGCTAGGCAATAATTACATCTGGAGCTGAAAAAAAGTTAATTTTCCTAAGTAGACATAAAGCTGTGTTTTTACTTGAAGTCCCACGTTAGTATTAAGATTTGCCTTAATACACTTATTGTGCTTTTGATGCTTAAAAGCAGGCATTTACGAGATCACACGACGCCGCTAGTTGATTTCATCTCCACATTTCTTTCTCAAAGAGCTCTGGTTCGTGTTTTATACTTCTGAGTTCAGAATCGAGGTTAAACTATTTCTCCTGTACTTAAGAACAAATTAAAATTACTGATTCCTTTTATTAATCCCCTTTTGTATCCACTCTATGTGTCATTTCAGGGGGTCTTGCTTACTTATATATCAGCTTGTTGAATTGTCAGTAAATGTGACTTTGTGTGTCCCGAATGAGGTCTGTATTTAACCTTTGCGTGTGTGACCTCTGTTTGCTTCTCACCTACACAGGAACAGTCTGTCTCCACGATCGGCTGACATTTCGTTTCTGTCAGACACTTCGATGGCTTGGCCGTTGCCACCTCCCCAACGTACAAGCACAGTGCTGTAAATCTTGCAGCCAGCGCTCCCACTTCAGCAGGTCTCGCAGCTATGGTGCAGCAGACTAACCGCTCACAAGCACACTGATTGTACCACTGAGTGATGTAATCTAATCATCATTAAAAGTCAACAATCTGAGCCCTTTTTCTGAACTACGGACTGGTTATGAATCTTACACACACCTGGACTCTGCATGTTTGTGCTGATGAAATTGAACAAGCAAAGTAGCGAGATTGTAAATATTTGTTTGCTGCACATTTCTTTGTTACATTAGACATGGGAGTATCCAATCAATGTAGCCAGCAGTATGATGCATTTTTAGATATAGACAAACCACTCATTTATTGTATCTTTATGGCTGGTACAGTGCTTTAATTTTTTGGACAGCAACGGAGACTGTACACATTAGAACCGACAGGATATAGCTCTCACTGTGGTTTTACATACAGCATGAAGTGGTACAGATGTCATAAAGAAAAAATAAGTGGTGCATATTTTCTAAGTAACAAATAACTGACTGTTTGCAGAGCCCTGTCCCTTAAAGTGTGATTTCAGTTTATTTTAACCAGCTATATTTCTAATTTTTGTGGGTGTTTTGGCTCTCAGGTTTAGACATGCTATAAATGTGCTCTCCTACCAATGCAGGCTGTTAAAAATTCTGAAATATTTTCATTCTTTTCAAATCCTACACCTTTAACGTTTATCATGACTTATGAAGGCCACCGTTGTTTAGTGACCACGCCCCCCACTCTCTGCATTTGTCTTGCAACTGGTAGTTTTGGTTACATCACAAAAATTGCATTTGATTGTGGTTTTCAGTTAAATGGAAACAAGAGAATGGATATTAGCCTTCAGTTTTTCTGTGGATAGGAAGAAGACAAATAGGTGGGAAAATCCTGAAGGTCATGAAAAAAGATGGCTTACCAAAGACCTGTGCTTGTGTTTTTGGCACTTCTCTTCTGAAGCATGATGAATTTAGTTGATTAAGAGAGTTT